>NC_141024.2:16540000-16792500 GCF_052040795.2 Danio rerio
TTATAATAATAAACGTGTACAAATATTGTCATAATGATATAAATAATAATAATGCTGTGTTTGACAGGTGTATGATGGACAGTGATGATGAAGTGAGAGATAGAGCCACATTCTACATGAACGTCCTTCAGCAGAAGCAGAAGGCCCTGAATGCTGCTTACATCTTCAATGGTGAGTGCTTGTGCTTGAATTCATTTTTCATTGAAAAGCAAATTTCCAGTTGCAGTGGTGTATATGATGTTATATTTGATCTGCTTTAGCTTATGTGAGAGTTACACATGTATTATTTGAACTCAAAGACGTCATGGTTGAACAATAAGGTAAAAAAATGTAGTATTTGTTTTAAAATCACACAGTAATGTAAAGAGTCTGTAAATAAATTGTGTTTGTTTGAATGGTTTTTAATATATTTGTTTTATTCTGAATAGTTTTTGCCTTGAAGCTGACATGCGATTAAATAATCTTACCGTTAAATGATTGTTTGATTGGCAGGTCTGTCTGTATCAGTTCTCGGACTGGAGAAATCCCTCCACCAGTACACTCTGGAGCCCTCCGAGAAGCCATTTGACATGAAGACAGTTCCCTTGGCTACTGCGCCCATTACTGAACACAAAACAGGTGTGAACACGACCTGAGCTTCACCCAGGCTAGTTATAGTAGATATCCACACTGTTTTTGAACCAGAGGCTAATGACATAATCCATTAAAGAATGCTTTCAAAATTGTGTAAACTCAAAAACACTTTTTTTTTTTTTTTTTTTTTTTTTTTTGTTTATGCTCCAACATTGTTTGGCTTCTGATTTGAATGCTAATCTCCCTTTGTTTTTACCCTTGCTTGAGGTCAATCACAAACGTGCTCAATTTTTTTTCTCTTCAGAAATTGCTCCTGTGGCAACAAGCAAACTACCCGAAAAGCTTGCGCCTTCACGCCAAGACATTTACCAAGGTAAGACGATTAGCTAGCTATTTAACCACGATGCATGTGGCACCATCTGAAATGGACCGTGCAACATTTCAACTGGTGCTTCTGATCTCTTAGAGCAACTTTCAGCCATCCCAGAATTCCAGGGCCTGGGTCCCCTGTTCAAGTCTTCCGAGCCGGTGCAGTTAACAGAAGCAGAGACGGAGTATGTGGTGCGCTGCATCAAACATACTTTCGCGAATCACATGATCTTTCAGTTCGACTGCACCAACACGCTGAACGACCAGCTGCTGCAGAAGGTTCTGGTCCAGATGGAACCATCGGAGTCATACGAAGTGCTCCATTACGTACCTGCAGCCAATCTTCCCTACAGCCAGCCCGGCTCCTGCTACAGCCTCGTCCGGTTACCGGAGGATGACCCCACCGCAGGTCAGACATGAGCAGATTGCAATGCTAATCCATGTTCGCACAGGCATGCGCTTTAGCATTGCATTGAACTACTTTTCTGTTATTATTTTTATCTTGTACAAGACTCCGTGTTCTACAGGGTAATATTCTGGAATATTATGCAATTTTAAAATGTCTATTCCTGACCTTTTTTTTTTTTTTGTTTACATCATAAAATATCAGACACTTGGTCACCTTGAATTTTGTTTACATTCATTAACTTTTATTTTAATTTTAACAGGGTGTCCGTAAGGTCTTACAGTATTAAAAGTTGATCATTTAAAGAAATTGAAGGCCCTTAAGATATTAAGGAGTGTTAAATGCTATTTTACTTGATATTTAATTTTGTATTTTGATTTTTAAATGTAAAGTTGTATTCTAAAGTTTGTTTGGATTTAATCTGTGAATATTTGGGATGCGGTGTAGTTTATGATATCAATAATATCCGGCTAGATTTGACTGCTTTGTTTATTGCAGTAACCAATGCAACACCACTAAAGTTCTATAGGCGCCACCTGCAGGATTAGCATTTATATTCATTTAATGTTTTAAATATTAGTTTAGGATTAGTTTCTTTGTCAGTTTAGTAAATATACAATGTTTTAAAGTGTATGAAAAGAGTCTTAAAGTGTTAATTGAAGTTCGCTCTCTAATTTCTGTATGCCATATCATGTTTTTTTTTATCACATTGTTTTACCTATTATAGTTAGGCCCTATTCAAGCACTATTTTGTTCCTTTCCTGCTTGTCAATTGGCAGTCACTTGTTTCTTTCTTGTTACTCCTAATTTATTTTCAAAATTTAAATCTACAAAATGTACTTTTTTTTTTTTTTTTGGTTGGTATTTTTAGTCTTTTTTTTTTTCTATTTAAAAAAATTAATAAATAAAAAATATCTATTTTGTATTGGTATGCAAAAATTTACCTTAATTTAATCTTTGAATATTGAGATGTTGTAGTTTTTCGAAAATCGACAATCCTGCTAGATTTGTCATCACGCTGCTTTGTTTACTGCAGTCACCAGGAAAACACAGTTATTCCTGCTGTTCCTCAAGCGCCATCTGCTGGATTAGCATTTTTATATAGTATATTAATAATGTTTTAGTTAAGGATTAGTTTATTACAATCAGTATTTAATATATGTATGTTTATTATAATTTTTGCAAAGTACGATATCAGCGACGAGGTCTTATTTATTATATTTTGTGCCGATTCACTGCATTATAAATGACTTGATCATCCCAGTTTATCTTAATTAATGAAATCTTTCCAAATAGTACCATTTAAGTCATCTGGTGGATACTTATATTCATATTGCAACAAATATCGCAGCAAAACAATGTCCGATGCAATGTCCGATTTGCTGTCCTGGTTTAAAAGTCTAATTTCTCTTAATGAATTTTTCCATTTTTGTTGTTTGCTTTCATTTTAGTCTCTTGCACATTCAGCTGTACAATGAAATATCTGGTGCGGGATTGTGATCCTAACACAGGAGAGCCTGATGATGACGGTTACGATGATGAATATGTGGTATGTAAAAAGTCAGTTAATTATAACAAATGTCAACACTATCAGTAGCCATTCCTTTGCTCAATGTCATCTGTTTCCTTAAGCTGGAAGATTTAGAGGTGACGGTCGCCGACCACATACAGAAAGTGCTCAAACCGAACTTCGCTGCAGCATGGGACGAGGTCGGAGACGAGTGTGAGAAGGAAGAGACGTTTGCTCTGGCCACAGTCAGAACTCTAGATGGCAAGTGGAATTGGAATCATATTGATGTCCTCTCAATTGTTACATTTGACTATATGGGGCAGGGGATGTAGATTGTGAAATAATGCCCTCTTGATTGTGTTTGTCCTCACAGAGGCAGTAAATAACATCGTCAGCTTCTTGGGCATGCAGCCTTGTGAGCGTTCAGACAAAGTTCCGGAAAACAAGAACTCGCATGTTCTCTTCCTAGCAGGTATGCACTTATTTCATCACTCAATTTTTTTAGAAATGCGCATTTGATATTTAGGTAGTTGAAAATAGGTAGTATCTTTTCTTTTTGTTTAACGTAACAGTATTTTTGAAGAAACAATTGTTATATTTATGTACTTTAAAGTCTTATTTTGAGAAAATATAAGGGGTCACTAAGGGTGCTTTCACACCTGTGAATCAATTCAGTTGTTCCAAAACAGAGATTACAATTGTTACATTGTTGCTCTTTGCTCTTGGAGCGGTTCGCTTTCACATTGCAAAGTTTCTAATCGAACCAAAAGAGCTAAAACAAGTCACAAGCGAGTAAACTCTCCTCACATTGGTCAGAGTGTCATGGTTTTTTTTGCAGCGGCCCGCTCAGCTGTCAGGAGAGGTGGTGGTTTGGTGGTGATTGACAAGGTGCGCACGCGCGACGTGTGTGAGGATAGATGCGGTGGGGAAGGGTGAGAAGGGTGCGCGACGATGCCTATTTGAGGACCGGGAGGGAGACGCGAAATTACCGGGAGATCATCACTCGTTTGCGGTTAAAAGTACCCTAAAAATGTCCTATTGTGGGACAGCAAAAATTTATATTGTACAAATAGCTAGATCATTCATAATAAGATCTAAATAGGATGTGCGGCCAGCCAGAAGTGCGGTATGCACATTAATATAGCAGCATTTCTTAATGACATTGTATAACAATAATTAATGTTTTTACAGTACTGTTACTGTTGGGTTTAGGGTTGGGGTAGGCGTTAAAAAATACAATTTATTGGGTAATTTAATAGATGACATAAATAATACTTGGTACAACTACTGTTTTTACAGTGCTCTGCCAGTTGGGTTGGGGTTAGATGTTAAATAAATACAATAAATGGAAAATCTAATAAATAATACAATTCTCGTTAACTTCCGACCACAACCATTTCCGATCTAGCAACAACCATCATTCGTCTAGTGCTATTTATTTTATATTATTTCCTCGGTGATTTGAACATTTTTAATAAAAAGGGGTTGTCACACCAAAGGAAAACAAAACTCACCAATTTTATAGTGATTCCAAAAATATATTAAATATGTAAAAACAAATACTGCGACTGCAGATTCATGTCACGGGGTTCACACAAGCTTGAGTCACATGATCTTGAATGGGATCCTTCAACTAATTAATATTTTGATAGTGTCACACCAACAGGACATGGTTTTCAGTGACAAAATCTATCAATTTCACATGTTTTAAAAATATATGGATGGAAAAAAAATGACAAATGGCGAGTTTACTAAAAATAACCCCTTGTAATATTAGGTCTAAGGTAGTTATTAATGATTTTACAATATTCTTTTAATTTATACGAGCTGTGGTTTATTGAACTATGCTTAAGGCAATCGTACCATAGGATTTTGGTTTCTTTGAGAAGGAATATTTCACTATTTACTGCATTTTAAACGTTGACAGTATTAATGAAATTCATTTTCATCAAGAAAATGCAATGCCACATCAACAACCCATTTTCTTCCCCATTTTTAACCTGCCTGATGAGATTGTTTTCTTTTCTGCAGGTGTGTTTCGAGGAGGTCATGATGTGTTGGTGAGGGCTCGTTTGGCTCTGGCTGATGGCGTCACTATACAGGTGACTGTCAGGAGCACAGATGACAACGTGGTGGACGTCATCCTAGCATCTGTGGGCTAAACAAGCGATGTTATGATGCCAATCAGTCTCAGTCATTGTCCTTTTATATATGTATCTACATAGAAGCTCTATAATATTTCTCATCACCATCCTCTGAGACATCCTGTTTCTGCATTAAATCTCTTTCGGAGATGTTTCTAAATTATGTTGTGCCACTTTAATTCAAGAGATCTTATGATAATTCCCTCTTTGGCATTTGATGGCAGTACTTTTCATTTATCAATAATAAAAACAGCCCCAAAGAGTACCAAACTTGGAGTATTATTTTTCCCCCTACACAAAACATGACAAATGTATAATAAGAATTATTTATTATTTCCAAAAAAAGCATTCATGTTTGTTACACAAATGTATTTACAAGTTATGGCATACAATATGAGCAAATTCATTAACAAGTACTTGCAATGATTGGGCATTTGGTGCAATACTTCATGCATTCAGTCACATGACTTGCATCAGAAATACTTTGCGGTATATTAATGGGTTTGTATGTTTTCAACCTTATTTGGAACATAATTTCACTTTATTTCTCGCTTCAGAATGATCCGATCATCCCCCGGCTTAGAATGAGTTGATAAAGCTGAGATAGGCATTAAAGAATCCTGTGGGATCCTCCAGCTGTGGATAATGACTCACGTGCTCATCTAGAACAGATACTGTGGATCTCTGCACTAGTTTCCTGTAGATGAGGAACAAGAGAAGGGGAACATTTATTTAGAATGCTGTAGATTAGTGGAGCCTCATTTCTTAAATGTTGTAAGTTTGTACCAGGATCATTGTGTGTAAGTGCGATTCATGGAAAATGAAGTACCCACAAAACCCAAGCATGCATCTCTCTTCCAGATTTGTAAATGGGAAATGATCTTGAGATTGTGCACAGCTGACTGCAGTCAGATCTCCGCCCCTAATTAATATCATTACTATTTAAAAGAGCACAGGGCATCAGAATTGCAATGCTTGAGAATGAGCACAAAGAAAAACAACTATGTAATTTTGGAGCTCCCGCTGGCAGAGGTGTATAGGAACACTTTTCAGGATTTCACACACATTTAAATGTGTGGCATGGCAATAAACAAGGTAGGAGTTACTAACAATTTAATAATGTGTAATTCTTTGAATAAGCTAAAGTTAAAGTTGTTTTTTTCTATTGACTACTACTAACTAGCTACTATTAACTAGCTACTAATTCTAGAAACAACTGAAACAATAATAGTTAAACGATAGTATAAAACCATTAGGTTTTTAAAAGTAACAAACTACGAATCCATATAAAAGTTAAAGTCATTTCATAAAAAGTAATCCTATTTTTTAAATCACTTTCTATGATGCCATATAAAAAGTTGTCTCACAAAAACGTAAAACAATATATGTTCTAGAAATAAAAATCTGACGTTTTACAACAAAAAGAATGCTAACACTATACGATAAGGTTTCATTAGTATTTATTTACTAACATGAACGAAGTATGAACAATACTTATACATCATTTATTAATAATGGTCAACATTTAGTAATGCGTTATTAAAATTGAAACTCATGGTTGTTCACGTTAGTTCATGCAGTTAAAATAAAACATTTACTATAACAATCAGTGTCTTAAAAGGGTAATAAATGTAGAATAACATCAATATACTCACTGGTAAAGCTGCAGAAACTGCGGATGTGGATTAACTGGATCTAGGGGTCCATAAATCATGTGCACTGCAAAGTTATGAATTATTGAATAGAAAAAAGTGTTGTATAAACAAAATACACAATCTTAACTGATTTATCTACTAATGGAAATCACAAAACTTCCAATCATATGAATATGCAGTATATTATAGTAATAGTATACTATAGTACTATTAATATGCAGTATAATGGTTACATATTATATATTGGTAGTTGTGCACCAGACCACTGCACTGAAATATGAATATCACTTATTGTATAGTATGCTGTCAGCTCAAATTGCCTGGGCTACAGACAGGCTAAGCAGCTTCTGCAGTGATTTTCAATGGATTAAAGTACTTAGCCTCAATTGCACTGCCTGAGCTTTCAAGTAAACCAAACCTGTGAATCGCCTGCTAGCATGACTGCTACTACAGCACTTTTTAAAGAGGAATGAGTGGTTTATGTACTCACGGGGTGTTAAAGTCGAAGTTAGAGCGCCCACCCATCGTTCTCTGTGTTTCAGCCTCTGGTTAATGTATTGCAAAAGACTGAGGAAGAGACAAATAATAGTTGGCAATGGTTATGATTAGCACTGCAGATACAATGGAGACATTTGCTCACCTGTCCATTACAAGATTTCCATCATTAAAGCGAATGCCTGTCCACATGTCCCAGACTTCTGCTTCTGTTGGCTGGGTGTACGGTCCAAACACTTCCTTAATTCTGTAGCAGAAAGATATATGAAATAGGCATTCAACCAGCATGACTTATGACTAGGTCCACGCGGAAACTGCACGTGCAGTATTCCACATATTTTTTAGCCCATTAATAATTCTGTTTATTTACTTGAGTAAAAATGTGTGTAATATCTACATTTATTAGTTTTTTATATTAATTACAGTATTATTATTGACTAATATAATAATGTTCATCTGATTTATGTACAATGCAGTTTGTAAAGTAATATTTAATAATAATAATACATTTTATTTAAAGGTGCCTTTCTAGCAACTCAAGGACACCGTACAATCAACAAGAATAATAAAACAACAAGAGAAATAATAAAATATACACAGCAATAGTGCAAATAAAATTAAGTATTAAAAGCCATCTTAAATAAGTGGGTTTTGAGTCTTGATTTGAACAGTGTGAGGGAGTCAATGTTTCTGATGGCAGGTGGTAGTGAGTTCCAAAGCCGCGGAGCAGAGCGGCTGAATGCTCTGTTGCCCATAGTTGAAAGGCGAGAAGAGGGAACAGACAAGTGGAGGGAGGAAGAAGATCGCAGGGTGCGAGAAGGAACAGAAATGTGGATGAGGGCAGACAAATATGGAGGGGCGAGATTGTGGATGGCTTTGAATGTTAACATTAAGATTTTAAAGTCAATTCGAAAATGAACAGGTAACCAATGAAGCTGCTGCAGGACAGGGGTGATGTGATGAGAAGAAGGGGTTCTGGTGATGATACGGGCAGCTGAGTTCTGGACCAACTGAAGCTTACGGAGAGATTTATGAGTGAGACCAAAGAGAAGAGAGATGTGACAAGGCTATGAACCAGAGCAGCAGTGGCATGAGGGGTAAGAGAAGGGCGGAGACGGTTAATGTTGCGTAGGTGGAAGTAAGCAGAATGGGTGATGTTATTGATGTGAGAATCAAAGGACAGGGTGCAGTCAAGGATGACACCCAGACTCTTAACCTGTTTAGAGGGATAAATGGAACAACATCCATTTTCAGTCTTTTAGTAGATATATTATATTAGAAACTTGCCTTGTTTACCAAGTAAAGTAAATCTAATTGGATTTGCATTTTAAACATTAAATAAAAGTTGAAAATACATAATTTTCTATTTTAAATATTAAGGTTTTAGTTATGATACTCCCAAAATAATTCTGCAGATTTTTACCAAAATCGAAATAGCAAAAAAACGTCCGCAGATTCCGTCTGGACCTACTTAAGACCATAAATAACGACTAATAGTTTGAACTTTGTATCTATCATTCCTGACACTCCGCTCACCCTCTGGAGAAAAGCTGGAAGTTCATCAGACGAGTGAGTACAGGTGAAATAAAGCCGGAGTCCTTCAGCACCTGACAAAAGATCAGAAATATTCACTTCTCATATCTGAAAATGAATACAAAAGTGTCTATAAAGCGTCACTCACTTTCTGAAGGAATCTTGGATGATGAGTCTCTGGGAATATACCTTATATAAGTCGAAAACAAAATATGATCTTACAAATCTCTTTACATACACATGTTTATATGCATTTTATTCCGATGTCAAAGAAATAAGCCTTAAATGAAAACATACCTCCATTTGATAGGCAGAGGCTGTTTACAATGATGTGTCCGCTTCTGTTGTGGTCACTCCTGTGTGTTTAACTGCCCGTGAGAACCAGCCATATCATATTGACAGGCACATTACGTTGAATTATGCTAACAGATCCTGAAGGATCCTCACCTGTACAGTAACTCGAGAGCAACAGTGTCTCCGTAGTCGTGTGATAGGATGTTGATCCTCTGCTCTGACAAACCCAAATGGGCAACTAGAGCTTCCACAACACTGGCCTGCTCGAAGATGGAGTACCGGTGCGGCCTCTGAAAAGAAACAATGATTTGGGCTCTGTTAAGTTTATGTCGTAGTACGTACGTATGTATGTGTATATCTATGTATCCCATCTCACCGGTTTGTCAGAAAAACCGAAGCCCAGGAAGTCAAGGGCGATGACTCTATTGAAGCGCTGCGTCAGAGAATCCCAGATCTATGAAATGACAGAAACAAAGTCTTAAACAGGAAAAGTTCATGCAATTTTACACCATGTAAACATGTTCTGCCCACCTTATACCAGTCATAGCTTGACGTAGGAAAGCCATGAAGCAACACAAGGACATCAGAGCTTCCCACAACTCCAACTGACTCTATTGACAAACAGGAAAGCATTGTCATTCTGCACCTGAATAAAAAGAGACGTTGTTTGACAAACAAAACCATGTCATGTACCTTTATAGAAGATGTCATTGCCTCTGAATGTGAAGAAGTGACCGGAAGTGCGCCAGCTGTTAAGCGCAGGTGACAGCTGTGGCGGAGGGATGTGCAGATACACGGCGAGCAGAGGAACACACAACAAACCCACGTGAAGCCACCATTCTCTGCTCACACGACGAGCTGACCCACACTCACTGTCATTCTGCTGAACACATGGTGTGTATTTATTTAATGCAACTCTATTTGACGTTATATGTGCTGAATGTCTGTCGTTAGTGTGTTAGCATCGCTAGAAATGTCTTTTATACACTGCTAAATTAAAGACACCGTCAGAAATCATGACACATTTAAATGAGCATCATTATCTTACTTCAAGTGACTCTTAGCTAAATCCGACACACAAAGAAGCGAGTTAACCTAATAACGCACTAACCTAAATGTGGAAAGTTACTTACAGGTGAGTCGCCTGACATTCTCGATCTCTGCACTTTATCGCAGTGTGAATCGGTTGTTTATCCTGATGGGCTGAAACATGTGCTGTTGAGTGACATTAAGAGTCTGTCACTCAGCTGTCATTCCTTAAAACTGGCTGTGAGCAGGCGTCGGGTTGCTAAGGATCCAAAGGTCTCAGGCTGAAAACAAAGCTCGCTCGCACACCTAGCGGAGCGGATGGCAAACGGCGCTTGGGGAACTGTTACGCTTGGTGTGTTTGGTTAAAGATATCTTGGTTCTCAAAATGTGTAAACTTAGCCTGTTTGACTCTTGTAAAAGCAAGCAAAGTAGCTGTTTAGTATGTTACAAGTGGGACACGTTGAAAACCAGGTGAGCACCAAATGCTTCTTTGTTTAGTAAAGGTGTCACAGCTAATTGCTTTTGCTAAATGCCAAACTTGTGTACAGGGTTTTGAAGGTGTGTGTGAGAGAAAGTAGGCTATATTTAGATCTAAGAACCAAATATTTAATTTAATAAAAATATATATGGTATCCAAAAGTGTATTAAAACAACTTTGTAAATAAAAATCTGGCATAAAATAACATTCAAATGAGAAATAATTAGGGCCAGACAGAATCTGCGGACATATTTAGCTATTTCTGCTGAGAATTTTGTAATAAAAAAATCTGTATTTATGCAGAATGATTTTGGGAGTTTCATAACTAAAACCTTATATTTGAAATAAAAAATAGTAGCTTTTTAACCTGTATTTAACGTTTACAATGCAAATCAAACTAGATCCACTTATTTGGTAAACAAAGCAAGTCTTTCATATAATATCTTTACTAAAAAACAGAAAATATTACTTTACAAACTGTATTGTAAATTATTCATAGGAACATTTTCGTATTTGTCAATATTATAACTGAAATTAATTTCAAAACTGAATAAATATAAATGTGCACACATTTACACAAGTAAATAAACAGACTCAATGCTGGGCTAAAAATCTGCGGAAATCTGTGTGTTTCTGCGTGTGCGCAAATTCTGTGTGGGCCTAGTAATATGCTAATCAAATATGGAACTAAAAATATGCCAATATCTAGTCTATGAATTAATAGCAACAAAAGTCTGAAGTTTGTAAAGATGTCTATAAAATCTGACTCTTAAATTTCAGAGGTTTAATATTCAAGTTAAGAAATTCAAATAAAAAAATAATGGCATGTAATATTCAGTTTTTTAATATACAATTGTTAATAATTCAAATCCAGATTGTTTTGGGTTATTTTAAGCTCCATAATCAAATAAAAAGCTAATAAATATGTAAATAAAGAGTGAAAGAGTTTCACACCATGAGTTAGGTTTATATAAGAAAATATGGATGCTTTAGCATTTTGGGATGGGGTCTTTTAAACACAATTATGGGTCTTTGGATGTCATACATCTATTTTTTTACCGTCTATGGTACACATGTATACACCCCTTGATTATCCTACACAATGTCACGGCAATTTGTAACTTTTTTTGATAAAGTGGCTAATTCGTATGATCTCATTCATACAATTTAGTACGGTTTGCTTCTCCCCCAATATCGCTTGGGTTTAGTGGTGGGGTTGGGTGCTACGCCTCCTTTTTAAAATTGTACATTCTCTTATGATTGAACTAAACTGACAAATAGTAAAATACACTTGCGTTTCCTCTAGATCAGGCTGGATTAACTATTAATCAGCCCACATTTACTGGATGAAATATACATATTGTATATGACAAATTATCTTTTTATTATTATTATTATTTACTTCTCAACTGTATTTTTGCTGTGCTTTTGTGGATTTTTTTACAATTCCATTTCAACCTGAAATCTCAAACTGGATTTTAAGACATTTTTAAGACTCGATTTGATCAAGTGATTTTTACCAGATGTCTTATCGAACCTACAACATTAACTCACGCCTTTTTACTTAAAGTTGAAGAACCCAATCAATGTTTGTACTGCAAAACTCCCCTTAATGTAAAACACATTTCCCTGAAAGACTTTTTTATGAAATGAACTCTCTTAAGTACATTTTTAGCAAAAAAAAAAATGAATTCTTATCATGTATTTACACTAAAAATCTTATTTAACTTGTGTATTCATTTGTTTGTTTGTTCTTGCCATAAAAACAACCTTGGTTGCTGACATGGCAATAAATAAAAAATACATTACATTACATTACTATGCCATTTAATAGAACAAAAATCTGAATTGATAACAAATTTAATATAAGAGCTTTCTGGATTTGTGGCCCATATTTAAGATATTGAACACTGCCATCTACATGTTAAAGGAAAAAAAAACATTCTTGAATTATTGTTAAGAAAAGAAAGTGCAAAAACCACATACATCCAGCAGATTTCCACCGAGACCTGTTCATTGTCATTTATTTTTCTTGCTGCTTCAGAAAACTTACAGCTTATATAAATATAATCATTATATATAATCATTCTAAAATGCATAAAATCTGTAATCGTTTTTTGTTGTTTGATTTGTTTTGCAAATGTAACAATTCACTACTAGGATATGACTGTAATCACATACTACTTGTTTCAGAATATTATTTATCATTTTTTAACAAGTGATGAAATTGAAATAAAACCAATACAATACAAACAAAATTATCAGACGCCCTGTGACCTATTTCCCAAGTATAATAGTATAATATTATACATTTGTCCAGCTTTCACTTTCAAGCAAAAATATGCCTTTGTGCTTGGCAGAAATGGAGAGCTGATATTTAGCTTGGCAATTATTGAACTTGACTGTAATAAAAAAAAAAAAAAAAAAAAGAATTTCCAATTAATATTGAGACTGTACTATATTAACCCTACTTGTTTTCTTTTTATTACAGCACTGTTTAACTTATTTTTCTCTTCCAGTAGCAGGTTTGACTGAATCTTTCTCTGTGTCTGATGAGGAGGATGTGAAGCTCAGGACTGGTCATCATTTCAACACATCAATCTACAGACAAACATCACATTTAATAAAGATTTAATGAAGAAAGCCTGATCAATGTGTCAATGTTGTGCCCACTTGTGGAGGATTTGTGCATCTGCATGAAAACAGCAAGAGGACAGGAAATGAAGAGTGTGTAATCCTGCAGCTGTAGAGCAGTTTAAGCCTCATTAAAAACACCTGAAGCTGCTAATCAAGCTCATCAGCACTGATAGAAATCTCCTGACTCAACTCTTTTCTTTTATTCCAGCAGAAATTAAGATTAAAAATTGATGTAAAAGTTATTTATTTTCAGTCAATTACAGGCTGAAATGAATTAAGTTTTTGGTGACTATTTTTGTGATTGTTTGCACATTTTAAACAGAAATATGTTTCATGAATGCTGACATTTTTAATTAAAAATAAGAAGTTTATGTGTGACAGTATTGATCCCACTGCTGATATTTTATATCATATGAAGAAAACCTCTAAACACAACTGTCCAAAGCACATGTTCACAGCACAAGCTCAGGTGATAAAGTGTTGTGAGCTCATATTTCACTACTGTTTACATTAAAACAATCAAATGATGATTTACTCAAGATAAATTCATAAAGGCACTAGTGGCCTTAAACTGATTTACAGGAGGAAAGTCATGGATTTAAATCATTTGAGTGGAAAAGTTGTTTGATCAAATACAAATCCCTCAGTAAAACTGCTAAACAATCATGTGCTTCATTAGTTAATTTGCTCGTTACCTAAATTGAAACCACACAAAGCTTGTGTTAATTCTAGTGCATTGTTTAAAAACTGAAATAATATTAAATATTCAATGAGCAAAATCCCATCCAAAACACAAATAAAGTTTCTCAGACTCAGCGGCTCGGCTGATCAAACAAACTGTTTTAATCTGAGTCCTGAGGTCAAATCCAATGACCGCTGATTTCAATTTGAGAATCCTGTTGATTTAATTAGAAACACAATTACAAATGAAGGTCATCAAGAGCGAGGTTTGAACCCGGGTCTCCAAGATTAAAAAAACGACACTTTAATAAGCTGAGCCACAGAGTCTGAGGAGAACATAATAGCTGTAGATTGTCTTTTATTGCACAATTTTATCATATTTTTGGACAGAATCATCACGACACACAAATACTTCAAAGCACACAAACTCTTTTTGGTTTCAGTAGCTCAATTGACTAAACCCCTGTGCTTTAATCTGAGAGACCTGGGTTCAAATCCCGCTGTTGCTGATCTTAATGTCTAAATTTGAGTGCTTTATATCAATTTACTGAATTAAAACATGAGGTGTGTTCTCAGACTCAGTGGCTTAGCAGGTAAAAACTTCGTGGATAATCTTTGAGGTTGTGGGTTTGAATCCTGCTTATGCCGAAATCAGTGAAAAACAATTTTTACCAATAAACTGCAAAAGATATCAATGTCACCCTGTCAAAAACCCTCTTCTGCTCGTCTGACTGAGTAGCTCAATGGATTAAAACATTGTTTTAACTTTGGGGTTTGTGGGTTCAAATCCTGCTTATGTCACAATCAATGCAAAGTTTTTTTTTCAGTGATGAAGTGCAAAAGATTTCAATGTCACCCTGTCAAAAACATTTCTTTGCTCGTCTAGCTCTATGGCTCATTTGATTTAAACACTGCTTTTTAACTTTGGAGTTGTGGGTTCAAATCCTGCTTATGCTGAAATCAGTGCAAAATGTTTTTTTAGCGATAACGTGCAAAAGATTTTCAATATCACCCTTTCAAAAACACTGTTCTACCCATCTGGCTCAGTGGCTCAAATGATTAAAGCGCTGTGTTTTAATCTGGGAGTTCTGGGTTCAAATCCTCCTTAAGCCAAAATGACTGAACATTTTCACCAGTACTAGAATAAATATCAATACAAGCATACAAAACACACCACACAACACAAGCCACAGTGGTGTAGTGGTTAAAAACATAGACTGATGAGTCTGACGCAGTAAAGATATGGGTTCAAATCCCAGACATTATGTCTTTTGCTGAATTTGTCAGGAAACACTCTTTATATTCCACCTGAAAAACCCAGCATTCTGGATTGACTCAGTGGCTCATTTGGTAAAGCATTAGCCTTTACTCTTGGAGTCTTGGGTTTGAATCCCACTATTGCTTATTGCTGTCATTAAAAAAACCCCAACAACATGCGCCAAACACCATCACTCAGTGTGTAAGCTACGATGGCACTAGTGGCTAAAACACCGTTGGTTGCGGACAAGGTGACGGTCGAGACATGGGTTCGAATCCCACCTAAGAACCTACCTGGGGCGGTAAGGCAAACATGAGGGCAAGTACCTGAAGCTCAAGGGGAAGTGAGCACACCGTGAAACACGGACTGGAGCATGAAGTGAAACACGGATCAGAGCAAAAGTTCACCTGGGGCAGTAACACAAGTGAGAATGGCGGACACACCCGGCACGATGAGACAGACATAAGTGAGGAAGGCTGGACTGAGATGAGAGATGGGCGCACCGGAGAAGAGAGAGGCGGATTGGAGATAAGAGGGGCGGACCAGAGAGGCGGATTGGAGATAAGAGGGGCGGACCAGAGAGGAGGAGAGGAAGGTGTGGCGGAGCAGGAAGAGGAAAAAATTACTTTTTTTTTTTGGAAAAAATACCTTTTTTTTGGCAGGAATGATAAAATTCTGTAACACCGTGGTGATTCGAACCCCAGTCTCCTGTGATCAGTTTAGCTTTCACACCATGAGCACTGACCACTAGGCTACCAGGAACTCACACTAACAATTGTTCATTTGTTATATTTAAAGATCACGCATGATCACGCAGTTTAAAAAAAAAAAATTAAGAAATAATTATTTTATTTAATTAATTAATTTAAAATAAATTTAAATTTAAATCTTAAAAATGTCCAAACATTTAAAAAACACTCAACAGACATAAATAGACTCACCAGCAATGGCAGAATAAACAGAGAATGGGGAAATGGATCTCGTGTTGCTCCAGAAATCACACTATAAACTGTTCAAAATTAATTCTGCATAAAGAAACAAACAAAACTGAAGTTAGAGCACATTACACAGCCTGACACGGTGCAAAGACACGAGTGAAAGACTACCTAAACTACAGAGTGAAACAAATACAGCAGAAATCATTGCACTTCACTATTATAGTGTCAATCATAATATTTTTAAATTTAATACATTACAAAACTCTTCAATTAGGAAAAGGTACAGAAAAAAGACTGAGCATTAGGAACTGCCTAGATGTGCATTATCTCAAGCGTTTGCACTTCCCCCATACAAAAGATGATTTAAATCAAGCCATGTAACTTTTAAAATTTGTTTAAAGTTTAACTTTAATGCTAGAATTGTTATTTTGCATCCGCTTTGTGCACTTTGTGTTAGCAGCGTATCTCTGTTTGTCAAATAACAATGTTAATCTTACAGACAAATACTTATGCATTACCTGTCACTCAGCAGATGTCCATCATTACAGTCAATGTCTGACCACATGCTTCTGCTGGACCAAACACACCCTTCATTCTGTAAGGAAAGACACAAATAAATAAAGTAAAAAACACTTCATATCAAAGTTAAATTTACATGTTTATGTGACATGCTCAAAAACACCACTTTAGGTTAGTTTGTTCTAGATTTGTTCTACATTATAAGCTTTAGGAGAATCTCCATCCTTAATTTACATGACAATAACAGGAGTTCATCAAGAAAGCAACATGTAAACAAAGTGTTTGTTAAACCCTTATAAAGGTGAGACTGCCTTCATACACAATAATTTCATTACATACTATCTTTTTCTCCAGAGTTAAAATTATATTTGAACAGAGAATGACAAGAGCAGCATCACCATACTCCAGCAAACAAATGAAAACACCTATTCTACATGCCAACAATGATTTAAATACAATTTAACACTGATATATGCCATAATATATAAAATAACTGATATATAATGAGCACTAACGACTTTTAAAGAGGAAAATCACTAATTAAGTGTGGATACTTACAGGTGATCAGAGTGACATCCTGGATGCTTGATAAAACAGCGTGTCGTTCGTTATTATTGATGGGCTGAAATATGTGCTATTGAGTGACAGAGTCTGTAAATAAGCTGTCATCTGCAGTAACTGTACTTTAACGGTCTTAAAACATGAATAATCAGTCGTGTCGAGGCGGCTGTCATCAGTGTCATTTTGTTGATGAGGGTCTAAAGGTGTCACAGTCACGCTGAACGTCAAAGCCGCAGACGCCGCCTAGTGGAGCGGAAGTGAATCAGTGTCAGTAGTTTTAACGCATGAAAACAAACTAGAAGTGTGTCGTTGGAGACGGGATGCGTTTTTAGTTTTATTTATTTTAAATCACATCTGTGATCTTCTTTAAATGGTCTCGAGCAGCAGATAAACATGGCATCTAACGGATGATCAGCTTCCCAACTGAAGGGGTAAGAAAATAATAATGAAATGTCCAATGTGTTGAACTGCAGTTGGCATATAGCACATGGCCGAAATATAAACACAAACAGTAGAAGAGACAAGAGGTCCTACAAATATAGTGTTTTACAATTTGTTTATGCTTTAAATATATTTTTTGACCCAAAGTCATCTTCATTATTTAAGTTTAGAGTTAATAATTTATTTCATGTTATGATATTTGCAGACTCGTAAAGTCTATTGTAAAACGACTCATTTTCCAGCTCCTCCTTGTGGACATTAAGCATATCTTACAGAACTGAACCACAGAGGGAAAATCACTCTTACTGACTGACTTAGATTGCATGGGGAAATGCAGGTATCATCAAGTTTATCATTAGTGTCGCAAGTTTCTCTTAAGAAGAAGAAAATTTAAATACTTTGATAAAAGTTTTATTACAAGCACATTTTTAACCTTTTTAAATGTTTTTGTCAGCTGTTTTTTTATAATTTCATATTTTTTTTATAGTCAGCTGACTTATTGCAAAAGGGAATTTGAGCACTTTTAACAGCAGACAGCAGCAGAAGGGCATTAAGTTGTCTGAATGTTGCAGTGCTCACTGGAATCAAGTGTGCATCTCTGTTCACTATGCAGGGCCGCTTTCCTCTTCAACATTCTGAACTCTAAATCAATCAAAATACATGTTACTGTAGATGTCACAGGACAGCACACACGTTTCAATACATTGAACAGCAAATACTGTAGTACTGATAGCTAAATATTGTCCTATTAAAAAACACATCAATGAAAAGCTTATTTATTCAGTTTACAGGTGATGTATAAATCACAATATTAATAAAAGTGAGTCCAGGTCACAAATGTCAGTCCATGGTTTACAATATGATCAATCAAGGTTGCTTGAATTGCGTCTAACAAATTTGTTCCTGTTTTTTTTTTTTTTTTTGTCCACATGCTCCTCCAGATCTACCTCTGCCTTTTCCTGTGACATTGCCTTCCTTACTTATTCAGGTAAACTCAGCTGTGTTTTTTCTAGTGCTTTTAATAATTACAATAGGTTTAACCAATAGGTGGCGACAAACAGCCATCAAAAATATTTCACTGAATAATTCTTGAGAAATGACACATCTCGTAATGAAACATGAAGTTTTATGAGTGAATTATTGAGTCAGTAATTGAGAATGAGGCTAAAAATAAATATGACGTGCTGTACAAGATTATAAGGGTACATTTATACATTTAGCATTATCAGCAACAGTAGCAAAGATTTGTCCCATTATTTGACTATTGAACTTTTTTATTCAGCTGGTTATTATTTTATTTATTTATTTTTTATTAATATTACAGGTTATGTTTGTTAAAAACCAAAAGTTTCTTGCAGTAATGTTTTTGTAATAAATGGAAAGCAAATGACAGTTCATACATGAATACATTAGGTTTACTTACTATTATATTCCCCTCACCATTTCATTTCCATTTCAATAGTCACAAATAGCCGCTGAGAGAAAGTGCGTGTTGACAACAACAAACGCGTTTCGTCAAGATGTTTGGCACCGTACGCCTTCTGTAGTAGCAGGTGGATAATAAAAGGTAATGTTTTACGTCTGTTCAGCAGGCAGTTCAGCAAGAGAGCAGCACGTAAACAAGCTGCTGGCATATTTATATTTACAATTACAAGCTTAAATAATAATCAATTCATATTTAAATGTGTACTTAAAAGTGCTAAGCTAACAATTTTGCACGATAAATGACCTTATGGAAACTAGACGTACAGGTGAGTCGCGTGACACTCTTGATATTAGTGTATGTGTGTTCAGTTGAGTGGCATCACTGTAACATCATATGCGGGGACTGTAGTGCAATAATCTGACTAAATACTACTGAACTCATCCTGCTAAACATGTTTAGGAAAATTCAAACTTAATATTTCAAATGAGTTTATTTGATGTAGTTTTATTCTGATAATGACAACTTGAACTGTAAAGCACAACATATTTTTATTTGTGTTGTGTTATTAGGAAAACACCATATACATGAGAAAAAGTGGGCTCAATGTAAACCAAACTTTTCCCATTTTGTGAATGACTTCAAATCATATGAAAAACTTTTAGAACGACAAAACAAAAAGCACTGAAAACCTAATGATCTGAAAACATTTCATTTCATGTCAATGTATACATTTTTATATATCTGTCTCTTTCAGAAAACTATGTAAATATGTAATACCTCCTCTTCTTGTGGCACTGAATTAATGATAAAGTGAAATAATCTGCAAGTGTTGTAGACTAGAGTTTTCATGTTTGTCAGACTGAACCTGAAGCTTGGAGGAGCAGGTGGGAAAATGCTCTGTGCTTTCTAACAGATGAGTCGTTAGTGACAAAAACAAGCTGAAACTTCAGACTGTCAATGAAACTTGTCTTTTATTTGATAAATGTGCACAAGGCAGATGACAAACAGCTGCTCCACAACTCCCTCTTGTGGCCAATGAGTGTAACCATATAAACGACATCAAATAAACAAGAGGTGACTATTTTATTAATCTGAATATCCAATTAATGATTTAAGCTTAAACCACTTTAAAGATTAAGTTTGAGGGTAATTCTCTTACAATGTCATTTTCCACACAATTATGTTTGAGGTAAATTATAATAACAACATTTTCATTCATTCATTTTCTTGTCGGCTTAGTCCCTTTATTAATCCGGGGTCGCCACAGTGGAATGAACCGGAATGAACTTATCCAGCAAGTTTTTACGCAGCGGATGCCCTTCCAGCTGCAACCAATCTCTGAGAAACATCCACACACACATTCGCACACACTCATACACTATGGACAATTTAGCCTACCCAATTCACCTGTACCGCATGTCTTTGGACTGTGGGGGAAACCGGAGCACCCGAAGGAAACCCACGCGAACGCAGGGAGAACATGCAAACTCCACACAGAAACAAAGACTGAGCCGAGGCTCGACCCAGCGGCCTTCTTGTTGTGATTAGCACTACCTACTGCGCCACTGCTTCGCCCATAATAACAACAATAAATTACAATAATAATATTAATAATGTAAATATATATTCCAACTAAAATATATTACCATTTTTTAAAAATAGTATATTTTCTCGTAGAGCATTTCCTGTTATTGATTTATTATTTCTCCTGGATGAAGTCTTTACACCTTCAAATGACACTAAGCAGATGACCAATATCTTGCAAAATAACTAATAAAATATGATGCACTGTCATCATAACAAATGATACAGAAATTAGTTTAATATGACGTAACATAACGTTGCATTTTCACAGTCACACATGACTAAAATGAATTTAATTAGTATTGTCATCATTTAAAATGGAGTAAATGGTGAATTCCTTTGTGTATAACAACTGTTGTGTTATTAAATGTTTGACTTTTTTTAAGCTAAATGTGAAACGTTTTCTATGGTGTGACCGTCTCAATCACGGTTCAGTAGATTACAGCTCTTATAAATTAAAAAGAGCATTGTGAAATCATTAATACACACCTCAGACTAGGGGCTTGGACAATAAACCATAATATATTGGATCCTGATAACAATAACATGTCAATAACAACGCTAAGCGCTGCACTTTTTTATTCTATATTGATCTAAGAGCCAATCACACAGCAGAAGTGTGCAGCAATGGGAATCTAAAAGTGTGTTGATATTAGAGATGTACTGAATGTACTAAAATATGGAAAATAAATATTGAGATTGCATTTTTCCATTCCTCAGACCTAATTTTACAAGTGTATATATATTTTAGTAAATGGCAATCATTTTTTTCTGGCCATATATTTCTAAAAACAGGAATTTTACACATTTTGGCACTGAAAACCATGTCATGTGGTGTGACACTATATGATAACTTTACAATTTGACTCAATTACACAAGAAGATTTTCCATATTTCACTTTTTTCATATTTAACTAGAACATTTGTTTCATTGTGTTGTCATTTGCTGTGACACCCCTACAGTGTTCAGCATAATTGTGTAAACCCCATTTTGATAATTAATATTTTAGAAATTTCTCAGTGAATATAGGATATTTATTTTGATGCTTTTAAACAAAACAGATTTATTAAACAGATATATTTATTAAAATGATATTTTTTTCACCAAACATATTTATATATTGAAAGAAAATACAATTAAATTCAAGCAAAATATTGCAAAAAGTATTTTTTTATATATTGCAACAAAATTTCAACTGAATATTTAAATTTTTTTGGTTTTCTTATTTTTTTTTTTCTCTTTTTTATTTGTATTTCATATTTTTCTATAACATAAATTTGGGTTAGCTAGTTTTTGGACTGTTATCGTAAGTTATTCTGTTAGATAAGCTCCAGATTTGGCATCAGTATTGACTAATCTAATGTATATGCACAAATATAATATTGTAAAGCTTCCTATTAAAATATGAATTTAAAAGACAGATTTGTGAGGGAAATACTCGTATATGCTGAGCTCTGTATATATTGAAAATGTCCAAGTTTGACAAGTTATGGAGAAAAAAAAATAGTATAAGCACTAATTAAAGATACGATTCCAACAATTAAGATAAATCCTATTATTAAGAGTTGTTTTCCTTATTTTTAATTTGTTGCACCATTGGGCATGTTTATGATACAGTTCAACTAAAAGACAAAAGGGAAAAAAATTACTGTGAAAGAAATTAATAAGGTTACTGACCGCTGATATTTTCTCAAACATAAAAAAATCAAACTACATAAATATAAATTAATCTTCCTCTGTGTACATTTATTTGCCAACTATACACACACACACACCCTGTTTCATACTGACCCTGTATCCTCTTATATTAGACATGTTTAACTTGTTCATCTTTTTGAGATTACAGCACTGTTTGACTGATTTTTCTCTTCCAGTAGCAGGTTTGACTGAATCTTTCTCTGTGTCTCTGATGAGGAGGATGTGAAGCTCAGGACTGGTCATCATATCAACACATCAATCTACAGACAAACATCACATTTAATAAAGATTTAATGAAGAAAGCCTGATCAATGTGTCAATGTTGTGCCCACTTGTGGAGGATTTGTGCATCTGCATGAAAACAGCAAGAGGACAGGAAATGAAGAGTGTGTAATCCTGCAGCTGTAGAGCAGTTTAAGCCTCATTAAAAACACCTGAAGCTGCTAATCAAGCTCATCAGCACTGATAGAAATCTCCTGACTCAACTCTTTTCTTTTATTCCAGCAGAAATTAAGATTAAAAATTGATGTAAAAGTTATTTATTTTCAATCAATTACAGGCTGAAATGAATTAAGTTTTTGGTGACTATTTTTGTGATTGTTTGCACATTTTAAACAGAAATATGTTTCATGAATGCTGACATTTTTAATTAAAAATAAGAAGTTTATGTGAGACAGTATTGATCCCACTGCTGATATTTTATATCATATGAAGAAAACCTCTAAACACAACTGTCCAAAGCACATGTTCACAGCACAAGCTCAGGTGATAAAGTGTTGTGAGCTCATATTTCACTACTGTTTACATTAAAACAATCAAATGATGATTTACCCAAGATAAATTCATAAAGGCACTAGTGGCCTTAAACTGATTTGCAGGCGGAAAGTCATGGATTTTATTCATTTGAGTGGAAAAGTTGTTTGATCAAATACAAATCCCTCAGTAAAACTGCTAAACAATTATGTGCTTCATTAGTTAATTTGCTCGTTAACTAAATTGAAACCACACAAAGCTTGTGTTAATTCTAGTGTATTGTTTAAAAACTGAAATAATATTAAATATTCAATGAGCTAAATCCCATCCAAAACACAAATAAAGTTTCTCAGACTCAGCGGCTCGGCTGATCAAACAAACTGTTTTAATCTGAGTTCTGAGGTCAAATCCAATGACTGTTGATTTCAATTTGAGAATCCTGTTGATTTAATTAGAAACACACAATTACAAATGAAGGTCATCAAGAGCGAGGTTTGAACCCGGGTCTCCAAGATTAAAACACGACACTTAAATAAGCTGAGCAACAGAGTCTGAGGAGAGCATAGTAGCTGTAGATTGTGTTTTATTGCACAATTTTATCATATTTTTAGACAGAATCATCACGACACACAAATACTTCAAAGCACACAAACACTTTTCGGTTTCAGTAGCTCAATTGACTAAACCCCTGTGCTTTAATCTGAGAGACCTGGGTTCAAATCCCGCTGTTGCTGATCTTAATGTCTAAATTGAGTGCTTTATATCAATTTACTGAATTAAAACATGATGTGTGTTCTCAGACTCTGTGGCTCAGCAGGTAATATCTTTACAGTTTAACTCTGAGGTTGTGGGTTTGAATCCTGCTTCTGCTAAAATCAGTGATACACGTTTTTTTTTACAATAAACAGCAAAAGATCTCAATGTCACCCTGTCACATACTCTCATCAGCTCGTCTGGATCAGTGGCTCAGTTGATTTAAACAATATGTTTTAACTTTGAGGTTATGAGTTCGAATCCCGCTTATGCTGAAATCGGTGCAAAATAATTTTTACCAATAAAGTACAAAGATCTCAATGTCACCCTGTCACAAAAACTCATTGAGCAGCTCATCCAGCACAGTGGCTCAATTACCTAAGACACTGTGTTTTAACTTACAGGTTGTGGGTTTGATTCCTGCTTAAACCAAAATAAATGCAAAATGTTTTTAAGCGATAAACTGCAAAAGATCTCAATGTCACCCTGTCAAAAACCCTCTTCTGCTCGTCTGACTCAGTAGCTCAATGGATTTAAACGCCATGTTTTAACTTTGGGGTTCGTGGGTTCAAATCCTGCTTATGCCACAATGCAAAGTTTTTTTTTTTTAGTGATGAAGTGCAAAAGATCTCAATGTCACCCTGTCAAAAACACATTTCTTCTCATCAAGCTCAATGGCTCAGTAGATTAATTCACTGCATTTTAACTTCAGAGTTGTGGGTTTGAATCCTGCTTATGCTAAAATCAGTGCAAAATGTATTTTTAGCGATAAAGTGCAAAAGATCTCAATATCACTCTGTCAAAAACACTTCTTTACTCATCTGGCTCAGTGGCTCAAATGATTAAAGCGCTGTGTTTTAATGTGGGAGTTCTGTGTTCAAACCCTGCTTATGCCAAAAGGTCTGAACATTTTCACCAGTACTACAATAAATATCAATACATAGCATACAAAACACACCACACAACACAAGCCACAGTGGTGTAGTGGTTAAACACACAAACTGGAGAGTCTGATGCAGCAAAGATATGGGTTCAAACACCAGACATTATGTCTTTTGCTGAATTTGTCAGGAAACACTCTTTATATTCCACCCGGAAAATACAACACAACGGACTGACTCAGTGGCTCAGTTGGTAAAGCATTAGTCCTTCCATTTGGAGTCTTGGGTTCAAATCCCATTATTGCTTATTGCTGTCATTAAAAAAACCCCAATAACATGCGCCAAACACCATCTCTCAGCGTGTAAGCTACGATGGCACTAGTGGCTAAAACACCGTTGGTTGCGGACAAGGTGATGGTCGAGACATGGGTTCGAATCCCACCTAAGAACCTACCTGGGGCGGTAAGACAAACAAGAGGGCAAGTACCTGAAGCTCAAGGGTAACTGAGCATGAAGTGAAACACGGACTGAAGCATGAAGTGAAACACGGACTGGAAAATCAAGTGAAACACGGATCAGAGCACAAGTTCAACTTGGGGCGGTAACACAAATGAGAATGACGGTCAGGCCTGGCACGATAAGACAAACATGAGTAAGGAAGGCTGGACTGAGATGCGAGCGGCGAAGGAGAGGGGTGGACTGAAGACGAGAGAGGTGGAGTAGACAGGAGGAGAGAAAGGTGCTCCGCAACAGTAAGAGAGAAAAAAAAAAGCTTTTTTTTTTTTTTTTCTTTTTTTAATCGTTTTTTTTGACAAAATGATAAAATTCTGTAACACCATGGTGATTCGAACCCCAGTCTCCTGTGATCAGTTTAGCTCTCACACCATGAGCACTGACCACTAGGCCACCAGGAACTCACACTAACAACTGTTCGTTTGTTATATTTAAAGATCACTCATGATAACTCAGTTTAAAAAAAAAATTAAGAAATAATTATTTTATTTAATAAATTAATTTAAAATAAATTAAAATTTAAATCTTAAAAATGTCCAAACATTTAAAAAACACTCAACAGACATAAATAGACTCACCAGCAGTGGCAGAATAAACAGAGAATGGGGAAATGGATCTCGTGTTGCTCCAGAAATCACACTATAAACTGTTCAACATTAATTCTGCATAAAGAAACAAACAAAACTGAAGTTAGAGCACATTACACAGCCTGACACGGTGCAAAGACACGAGTGAAAGACTACCTAAACTACAGAGTGAAACAAATACAGCAGAAAATATTGCACTTCACTACTACAGTGTCAATAATATGTTTTTATAAATGTAATACAATTCAAGACTATTAAATTGGGAACAGATCCTAAAAGACAACGCATCTTTGTAAACAGTTACAGAAAAAATCATACACTGCCATATTTTAAAATAGTTACAATGCTTCATAGCTATAAATCCTAATAAAATTGGGTCAAAATACTGTATAATATAAAATAAAGTATTGCTTTACAATACAAAATACTATTCAACAATATCTAATATATTCACACATGAAGATAAAGAAAACTGTTTCCCTCATATAGCAACATTTCTTTAACTCTTCCAGATTATATTACTGTCTTATTGGCAACAAAACACCCTTTTTCTACTGTATCTGAATATAAGGATTAAAAGTGAAGGATATAAATAATACAAATCAATTCTGCTAAAAAAAAAAAAAAGAGTGAGATATTTCTCCTACAACATTCTTACTGATGAGATTTCATGTGTAGTCCATTGGAACTATTGATGGAATATAATTAAAGTCAAGGGAAATCAATGGGCTATATGCACAGCAAGTGTTTTTCAGCCACCAATAAACTTCCGGCAGCAGATGAGCACAGAAACTCTATTAAAAATACTGTGGTAAAACTATTTTCCATTTTTAATAGCATAATGCACAACAATGAATTTCAATGCAGTGCTTCTTGAATGGTCTAAGACCCAATTATCAGGTGAAGTTTTTTTTCCCTCTCCGCTGTCGCCACTGCCTCGCATGGTTCAGGATTGGTAGAGCTACGCATCGATGAATTTGCTCTTCAGTGTTTAAACTCTCATTAATGATTAAATCACACTGAACTGAGCTAAACTGAACTGAACTGAACTTAAACACTAAAACCTGAACCACACTGTTCCAGTTACTATGACCATTTATGTGAAGCTGCTTTGACACAATCTACATTGTAAAAGCGCTATACAAATAAAGCTGAATTTAATTGAATATTGTATCTTAATCAGGCAGTGAAGAATCAATCATAAATGATTTGTGTCACATAAATGATTTGTGTCTAATTTTTGTGTCAAGTAGTGGTGTTATAAGTTTAGTGTACATCTAGATGGTTGTTCTCGCTGAATAAAGCCTGACAAGTTTATTAACAGACTTGACAAACTTTATTCTGCAAGAACAACCGAATAGCTGTGCATTATCTCTTACATACGCAAGGGTTTGCACTTTACTTGTACAACAGATTATTTAAGTTGAGCCACTTTTTAAAATTAGTTTGATTAAAATTTATTTCGATTAAGAATAGGATTAAATTTGTAATAATTGAACTGATTTTTTTGTGCATATGTGTCTTAAATTAGCAGCATATCTCACCTTTTCTCAAAAACCAAAGACAACTTATGGACAGATACTTATACATTACCTGTCACTCAGCAGATGTCCATCATGACAGTCAACCACATGTTTCTGCTGGACCAAGCGCATCCTTTTATTCTGTAAAGACAGAAATAAACATACATTTAGTTTTACAGAACAACAGTAAAGCTCAATTCACACTGTCATATGACATGCCCAAAACACTATTTTAATTGAGTTTAAAACAGGTCATATTAACATTAAGCTCATAAATAAAGACAAAGATGCAGAAGCATTAGAGATTCCTACATTAGCCATGAAGACTGTTGACAAAAACTAATCCAGTGGTTTTTTTTATTGCCAACATCACAATAAAACAGCAAAAGATATAAACACAACAGCTCATTTGTTCAACCTAATAAGCTTTAGGAGAATCTCTATCCTAAATTCACATGACAATAACAGGGAGTTCATCAAGAGAGCAACATGTAAACAAAGACTGTTAAAAGGTAAGACTGTCTTAATACAAATTGAATTATTTATTTATCTCTTTCTCTATTTCTATTAATATTTATCCATTTCTCCAGAGTTATAGTTGTACTTAAACGGAGAATGACTGACAATAGCAGCATCACCCATACACCAGAAAACAAATAAAAACGCATTACAAAACGAAATTAATGATTTAAATACAATTATAAGGATGATTATATACTATAATATTTAATATAACTGGTAAATAATGAGCGCTAACGACTTTAAAAATTAAAACGCACTAATTATGTGTGGATACTTACAGGTGACCAGAGTGACATTCTTGATGCTTCACTTTACAGCGTGTCGTTTGTTATTATTGATGGGCTGAAATATGTGCTATTGAGTGACATAGTCTGTAAATGAGCTGTCATCTGCAGTAACTGTACTTTAATGGCCTTAAAACATAAATAAACAGTCGTGTCGAGGCGGCTGTCATCAGTGTCATGTTGTTGATGAGGCTCTAAAGGTGTCACAGTCACGCGCGCTGAACGTCAAAGCCGCAGACGCCGCCTAGTGGAGCGGAAGTGAATCAGTGTCAGTGGTTTTAATGCATGTAAACAAACAAGTGTGTCGTTGGAGACGGGATGCGTTTTTAGTTTTATATATTTTAAATCACGTCTGTGATCTTCTTTCAATGGTCTCGAGCAGCAGATAAACATGGCATCTAACGGATGATCAGCTTCCCAACTGAAGGGGTAAGAAAATAATAATGAAATGTCCAATGTGTTGAACTGCAGTTGGCATATAGCACATGGCCGAAATATAAACACAAACAGTAGAAGAGACAAGAGGTCCTACAAATATAGTGTTTTACAATTTGTTTATGCTTCAAATATATATATTTGACTCAAAGTTATCTATTATTTGAGTTCAGGGTCAATAATTTTTCATGTTGTTATGATATTTGCAGACTCCTAAAGTCTATTTTAAAACAACTCATTTTCCAGCTAATCCATGTGGACATGAAGTGTATCTTACAGAACTGAACCACAGAGGGAAAATGACCTATAGTATCTCTTACTGACTTACTTAGATTGCATGAGGAAATGCTGCAAGTATTGATGCATAATTCTGATTTGGATCTCCTCTGTGGTCTCCTAAATGCTGTGTCCACTGTCATGCACAGGAGTGTGTGTGTGTGGACTCCTCACTGCTGTGTTAAACCAGTTGCTTCTTGAGCTCATTCTGACAATGAGCTTTGTGTAAATCTAAGCCGGTGTTTTCTCCCTAAGTGTAAGGCTTTGTTCCATTTTGGAAAAAATTGTAATTTTAGTGTGTCCTAAACATTAACAAGCATCATACTGTCCTGATGTTAGTTAATAGAGTACGTGTGTGAATCTGCACTGTTTCGGTTCTCATGAAAACCATCAGATATAAAAAGATAATTGCTTAATGTTTGTCTTTGCTCTGCAGGATAAGGTTGTTTGGAGCAGCACACTCATCCAGCAGAAGCATGTGGATAGAAATTGACAGTAATGATGCTCATCTGCTGATGGACCGGTCAGACTTTTCACTGGGCGTTTTTCACACATGTGGTACAGTGATTGCTGTGTATCGGTACTTCTGGCGTAATGCATTAGGCGCTAGCTTTCACAACCTCTCACAACCTTACCAGCATTTACAGTACAGTTTTTGTCTTGTGGATTTTTTCAAATTTTTGTATTTGTGCATAGTGTTTTTTGCGCCTTATCACACTCCTTGAACACCTGCTTAACCAGAAACATTACTCAATTTCTACTAATGTATTTTCGTTTTTTTACCTGTGTATATTCGGTAGAGTGTGGATTTGCAAACACTTCTCGGATTGATTCTCATTTTTTCAAAGCAGTGATTTTAGTGTGAATTTTGTGCAAATCTGATACATCAAATCCTGTTTTGAAGATAACCTCTAACTGTTTATATGATTTAATGCAGCAAATGGGTCAGAACATAGTACTACATCTGTTGATTGTGTTTCCTGACATTCTGTCGTATGGCACTGCGAAAGGGGGCGGGATTAAACTAGATTGTTAGACATTTTAAAAAAAGCGAGCGATTGCTCCATATTTAAAATTTCTGGTCAGAGAGGTCGTGTTTTGATCCTCGAATGGTCTCAGGAAAGTCAAGTGATGCGATTTCGCAGGTCAGAGTTCACCAAGCTTAAACTTTGCATCGCAGCGAACTGCAAAACTTGACTCATGATCTTGCATTTCCCGTCTGACGCATCAGCATGCGTATGAAGTGGTTACGAATTATTAGAAATTAAATATCCAAGTTTATTTGTCTTTCTAGTCTGTACACTTGCATTTTATTAAGTAGAAAATAGAAAATAAATATTGTAAATTAATGTAATGTAATGCTATGATTTACATTTTTCCGATTGGCTACTTCTACTTCATACCTAATGAGGGGGAGGGGCTTGCTGCTCAAACAATACACAGACTCTGACGTGAAGCAGCAGCAGCTCCGTGTTTCCTGTGTTTTTATTAACATTATTGTCCCTCATCAGGTATGAAATATTGAAATTGTTATCAAAATGTGTTGAATATACTTTAGAGATATAAAAGCAACAAATGTCATCTATTAAATTAACCTGATAGTGTATATTAATATATATAAGAGTTTGTATTAACTGTATATATATACGCTCTGCACTGTAATTCCAACGGTAACAGTGATGATTTAAATGCCAACTGAAGAAACGGTCAAGTGAATGTATATTATATGTATCAACATAACAACTAACAAAGTGAATATTGTTACAAAAGTAATTATAAAGTCACAAAGTGCTATTATTTCCCATAGTTGGTTACAATGTATATATAAAGAGAGATATATGTGTAGGTCGGTTATATGCCTTTGTGTGTGTTATAGAATAATTAAACCGTGAATAGTTTATTTAGGAAGAATCATATAATTACTTTATAGTAATTTATAACAGTAATGTGCAGGGAATATGCATGTGATTATTTTGTGATATGTGTATATATATAATATCTGTGAAGATGTTTACATATGTTGTTCTACAATGTGAAAGTATACTTTTAAGTGCATTCATTTTAAAAAACAATACACAGACTCTGACGTGAAGCAGCAGCAGCAGCTCTGTGTTCCCTGTGTTTTTATTAACATTATTGTCCCTCATCAGGCGGTGAGGGTGCTACATGTATGAATGGAAGTCTATGGGGAGAAAAGTGCAGTGTGCAGTGAGAGCTTGAGGCTTTCCGGAAACATCCTTCAGTTTAGAGTCAGTTTGGTGTGTGAATTCACAGTGTTCTGCTTCTTACGAAAACCATCACATATCGAAAGAAATTCACAGCTTTATGTCTGTGTTTGCTCTGCAGAGAAAGGGGCGTGTTTGGTGCATCAACACTCATCCAGCAGAAGCATGTGGACAAGAGCAGAACTACTGCTAGACATGATTTGGTTGCTCAGTGGGGACGCCCTGATCCCCCACACCTTCTCACTCACTGTTCAACTGTTATGTTCCCTGTATTTATACTAAAAACTGCTAAAGTTACTAGTCTAACAGGGTCTTGAACCCTTTGGACCACAACACAACCTTGTCTTCAATACCCAGCGGAGCCAACATGGCCAACACGAGACCCAATCTGAAGTGTATTTAAGTACACTGGCGCTAATTACAATTCATAAAGTGCAGTCTTTAAGCATAATCAAGCTTTCAATGTTTCTGATGCTTAAGTGACAACACAACTCACCTGTAAGTCTTCCTTGCTTATATATATATTATTTAAGTATAATGCTGCTGCAGAGCTCATTTAGACTTTGTTTTCATGCTGCTCTATTGCTGAATTGTCAGACTTTCAGAAAATCAAACACATTGCTTGTTGTTCCCTAACTTATAATCTCATCATCATATTTCCAGTCACACAAAAAAAGACATCAATCCATGTGTCTTTAGGAGAAATGCTGTTTAACATTTATATACTATTCTAGTTGACTTTATATCACTTAGACTGTAAAAATATCTATAAATTAGCAGATTTTTATAATTTGTGATTCATGTTTTTATTTTTCCCCATTTATTTATGTTTTTGAATAGCATTATGGGACATTGATCATTCCTACAACAACTTTTACCCTTTGAAAATTTAAAAAAAGTGACTTATCGGCATTTTGAATAGTTTAAAGTGACTTACCAGTACATTTTCTGTCTTTTTACAGACTTATTTCTCTATATATTATTTCTTATATTCATTCAAGACTACTAAAATGTCAATAAAAGTCACTTTATTAAACTTTAGAGTTGAATTTGCAACATCAAAAGTGGACAAAGCGGAGATCAACATTCCATAATGCAATTCACAACTGAATACAGAAAACACTTGTGAATCGCTAAATACTGACACTGTTAATTAACAAGTAAGGTGCTCTTACTTGGGAACCACACATCTCATGTTCGGACACATGAAGGAACTTTATTTCACCTGTCAGTGGCCTGAGCTCACATAATAAAGCAGTAAAACTGACTTGTTTGATACTCTGAACTGGGGTTTGAACATGTGACTCCATCACAGCCTTGTCTTTAAGTAAGATGTGCTTAACCAATGGAGCCAGAAAAGAAATCATCATGTTTTCTAACTTTGTTTTATGTACTAATAGTTTAATAAAGTTTTAATCAAATATATAAACTTATGTTTTTTGTGCTTAACCTCATCCTTGCTCCATAACAGCCGTGGCTTCTTGTGACTGATAGCCAGGGCACAGTGATAGAAGGGAGAAGTTAAATTCTGAGAACTTGTTCTCAGCAAAATGTTACAGCTCTTTCTTTTAGAATGTGCTTGTTTTTTTCTTTTTTTAAACAGGAATGAAGGAAGAAACACTGATGGGATGGGTGCAGGCTCACTCTCGTGTGCTCTGATATGTGTGTGCGTGACTTTGTTTTGCCAGAGTAGCTGTTCTGCCCGATATGTGGTGATTGGGCTGAACTGGATGGAGGATCTTTCTTACTGAAGCTGAAGATTGATGATAAATATAGGCTGCAGTGCAGAAAATGTGTTTTGACAGTAGCTGGCCACCTGTGCTGTGTGAAGCCATTGCAGCTCAGAGCTCTATGATGCTTTATTCAGCTAATTAATTAAATTAATTTAACTTATTTAAAGCCTCTGACTGATGTTTTAACCTGGGAAGACTAGGACAAGTCCAACACCAGCCTAACTTTATTGTCCAGGACTGCATTTGCAGACACTTTGATTGGGTTCAACATAAGATATCAGGTTTGAACTCAAATAAATTGCTGCTCTTTTTATTATTTCATAAATGTTGAGGCAAATTGGGATTTGAACTCTGGGTTTCTTGTTGCAAGGTAATGAAATTCCCACTGCGCCACCAAGTTTAATGTTTGTGTATGTTTAGTTGCCTATGATAAACTGCTATAAACATGATTTTTCCCCCCTCAAAACAATGATCAGAGGACTGTATTACTAAATCTACTGTTTTTGTGTGTGTGTGTGTGTGTGTGTGTGTGTGTGTGTGTGTGTGTGTGTGTGTGTGTGTGTGTGTGTGTGTGTGTGTGTGTGTGTGTGTGTGTGTGTGTGTGTGTGTGTGTTTAAAATGAAAATAAATTCAGTCCTCACCTGCAAGATGATGTTTAACTTTAATTATTTGCTCATACTTTCACCGGCCACAAGAGAGCGCTGAATGTTGTTGTACTAAAACTACTGCAAACTAAGAATAGGTAATAAATAGGGGATGAGTATGCAGATAGTAAAGACACCTATACGTTTTCGACTGAAGTTATTGACCAATAAATTATTATTTGTAAGTTTTTTACATTACAACGCGACTTGCAAAGTGAAAGCGAAAGTGCAGATCTTCATCCGCTCCACTAGGCGGCGCGAGCGGCTTCGCGTCCAGTCTGACTCACAGCTTCAGGTGTTTGTTTGACAACAAGGAGCGCGTGATGACAGACACCAAAACAAAACGCGTGCAGTTTGATTTAAATACACAATTTACAGATGACAGCTTAGCGACAGACTCTTAATGTGTTTAAACAGCACATATTCCAGCTCAACAGCGAATTAAAGCAGCGGAATCTGCGATAAAGTGCAGGAATGGAGTGAAGAGACTCACCTGTAAGTGTCATTTCTCTTTAAGTCATTGCTTTGCTTGTAAAGTGACTGACATGAGCTGTGGAACAGTCTTTAAATTACTATAATAATAATTGGTATATATTTACTGAGATGTTGTGAAAGACTCGTCTGTCAGTTTATTTATATTTACATTATGATGGATGAAATATGTTGAACACTGTAAGATTTTAAATGATTTTGATGGTGTCTTTAACCTACACTATATTACAAGGGGGATTTGCTATTTCAACATGAGCTTGACTGAAGGTTGTCTCAGCTTACATGATGATTATCAGACTTTGTTTACATCTTTCTTGCTATTGTCACTGTCAGACTTTGTTTATGTATTTTTTACGAGTAGAATTAAGATATTTATATTGTAAAGCAGCAAAAATCTGGACTTATGCTTGATAAAAAGGTCAGTTAAAAAGATTTTGTAGAGCCGCAGACAGTGTTTAATACTGTACCTGTCAAATAGACAATATCTATATATCTGTACATGTGATCTTCTGTTTATGAGCTGTTACGTTGATGATGAAGTGATGAACTCTGGTGTTTTAGATGTGTTTTCTGCTGTTAAGTGTTCATTTGTGTGTTTCCTCTCCAGAGTGAAGGTTGTGTTTGGACTGTTCAGCCAACAGAATCAGAGCTCTGGGACAGTTGACAGCCATGGACTGTAAGGATGGACGTCTGCTGCAGGACAGGTGAGACCCGCACCTTGTGTTTGAGGTTTGGTGTGTCGGTTACCATCATTTTCTTTCTGGAGGGTCGTCCCTCTGGAAAGGAAATGATGGTAACCGAAACGGGAGGAGAAGGGACGGGGGTCCAGATTTTTATACAGCTAAATTTATTTTTTGGTAAAAAGCAGCATAACCCCTGCTGTACATGGCCCCGTAGGTCAGGGTGGGACCCGACCCATCCCACCCCTTCTTTCACACCACATTCACACATATCGCAGTGATCCAGCTGGGATTGAACCAGCGACCTCTTAACCCACAAGGCATTGCTCTACCACTGAGCCACAGATCACATAAAGAAAGATGTGCTGGAACTCATATTTGACTATTCAAGTGAACATGAAAACATTTAAAGCTTGAGTGAAGCTTGAACCCAGATCTCTTTGATGAGAGCACAATGCTCTACCACTGAGCCACATTTCTCATTATACATCACCTGCTGGGGCTCATATTTGACTAATATTTCACTGCCTGATGTGCAATAAATGAGCAGAGCCGGGCTTCGAACCCAAGTTTTTACGACAGTCTTCAGCATGGAGAACATGTGTTCAGCCAGTAGCACCACTGTGGCTTTCACACTTGTTTGAGGAATTTAGCAAAGTTTGTCAGATATAATGCCACTTATTTAACGTATACACTAATGTGATTTGAAGCCAGCGTTCCTCGATAACAACACTACGCTCTACCCACTGATCCACAGATCTGTTTCCAGGTCATGTGCTGGAACTTTTATTTCACTCTGATTTTACAACAAGCCTGTGAAGAAAACATCAACATGCTGCAGCAGGATTTGAACCCAAGACTCCATCATCAGAGCACATGTGTTTTACTACTTGCACCACTGTGACTTCACTCCTAGCATTGGTGTTTTGGACACTTTGTTGATTTATTTACATCAGTTTTTCACAATCTAAAGAGGGATTTGTACTCTAGTATTGAGTGTAGAAGTTGCAGCTGATTATCCACTGAGCCACAGAGCCTGTGAGGAGCGTCAGAGACTTTTAATGCATTTATTTTTCATGCACGACTCATTTTTGGATTAATTTAAAATGTCTCATGCAGAAATAATCATTAATTAAATTGATGACACGAACGTCATTTGTATATACCATTTGTTTATTCAAGTTATTTGAAATAAAGAGTCTCATTCACCTTGAAGCTTCTTGTGATCTGAAAGACTTTGATTAACAGCATCAGGTGTTATTGATCAGGCTGGAGGTGAAATACTGAAGTGGATCTTCAGGATCAGGATTAGACAAACGCTCGAGACAAGAAAAAGCTCGATTTAATTAATTTTTGATGTGTTAATGCAGGTCCTCTTACTGTCCACAAGATGGAGCTGAAGGACTGACCTGCTCTCAGAGGAATTCACTATTTAACAGATTTATTTGTCCAAATATGCTGTATGCACTCAACAATCAGTCAAACTCTACTAGAAATGCTGCTTGGGTTTGCAAACAGAACTTAAAGTAAACTAAAACAAGTGAACATCACTTAATACAGATGTGAAACAGATAAACTGCACAGAGATACAGACTAAACAAGCCTCTGGAAATATTTTGTCCTGTTTTGAGTGTTTAAACTTGAGGTTTGGCCATTTAGCACTATCTTTACCCCATCAGCGTGTTCAGCTCCTGAATAAATCACTGATTCGTTTGCAAATGTACATAAATCAAGCCCCAGTTCAAAGTCGTATAATACCTAAAGTCTATCGAGTACACAGAAGCGAAAGTGCAGATCTTCATCCGCTCCACTAGGCGGCGCGAGCGGCTTCGCGTCCAGTCTGACTCACAGCTTCAGGTGTTTGTTTGACAACAAGGAGCGCGTGATGACAGACACCAAAACAAAACGCGTGCAGTTTGATTTAAATACACAATTTACAGATGACAGCTTAGCGACAGACTCTTAATGTGTTTAAACAGCACATATTCCAGCTCAACAGCGAATTAAAGCAGCGGAATCTGCGATAAAGTGCAGGAATGGAGTGAAGAGACTCACCTGTAAGTGTCATTTCTCTTTAAGTCATTGTTTTGCTTGTAAAGTGACTGACATGAGCTGTGGAAAAGTCTTTACATTATTATAATAACCACTGATATATATTTACTGAGATGTTGTGAAAGACTCGTCTGTCAGTTTATTTATATTTACATTATGATGGATGAAATATGTTGAACACTGTAAGATTTTAAATGATTTTGATGGTGTCTTTAATCTACACTATATTACAAGGGGGATTTGCTATTTCAACATGAGCTTGACTGAAGGTTGTCTCAGCTTACATGATGATTATCAGACTTTGTTTACATCTTTCTTGCTATTGTCACTGTCAGACTTTGTTTATGTATTTTTTACGAGTAGAATTAAGATATTTATATTGTAAAGCAGCAAAAATCTGGACTCATGCTTGTAAAAAGTGTCAATTAAAGAGATTTTGTAGAGCCGCAGACAGTGTTTAATACTGTACCTGTCAAATAGACAATATCTATATATCTGTACATGTGATCTTCTGTTTATGAGCTGTTACGTTGATGATGAAGTGATGAACTCTGGTGTTTTAGATGTGTTTTCTGCTGTTAAGTGTTCATTTGTGTGTTTCCTCTCCAGAGTGAAGGTTGTGTTTGGACTGTTCAGCCAACAGAATCAGAGCTCTGGGACATTTGACAGCCATGGACTGTAAGGATGGACGTCTGCTGCAGGACAGGTGAGACCCGCACCTTGTGTTTGAGGTTTGGTGTGTCGGTTACCATCATTTTCTTTCTGGAGGGTCGTCCCTCTGGAAAGGAAATGATGGTAACCGAAACGGGAGGAGAAGGGACGGGGGTCCAGATTTTTATACAGCTAAATTTAATTTTGTGGTAAAAAGCAGCATAACCCCTGCTGTACATGGCCCCGTAGGTCAGGGTGGGACCCGACCCATCCCACCCCTTCTTTCACACCACATTCACACATATCGCAGTGATCTGGCTGGGATTGAACCAGCGACCTCTTAACCCACGAGGCATTGCTCTACCACTGAGCCACAGATCACATAAAGAAAGATGTGCTGGAACTCATATTTGACTATTCAAGTGAACATGAAAACATTTAAAGCTTGAGTGAGGTTTGAACCCAGATCTCTTTGATGAGAGCGCAATGCTCTACCACTGAGCCACATTTCTCATTATACATCACCTGCTGGGGCTCATATTTGACTAATATTTCACTGCCTGATGTGCAATAAATGAGCAGAGCTGGGCTTCGAACCCAAGTTTTTACGACAGTCTTCAGCATGGAGAACATGTGTTCAGCCAGTAGCACCACTGTGGCTTTTATACTTGTTTGGGGAATTTAGCAAAGTTTGTCAGATATAATGGCAGTTATTTAACGTATACACTAATGTGATTTGAAGCCAGCGTTCCTCGATAACAACACTACGCTCTACCCACTGATCCACAGATCTGTTTCCAGGTCATGTGCTGGAACTTTTATTTCACTCTGATTTTACAACAAGCCTGTGAAGAAAACATCAACATGCTGCAGCAGGATTTGAACCCAAGACTCCATCATCAGAGAACATGTGTTTTACTGCTTGCACCACTGTGACTTCACTCCTAGCATTGGTGTTTTGGACACTTTGTTGATTTATTTACATCAGTTTTTCACAATCAAAAGAGGGATTTGTACTCAAGTATTGAGTGTAGAAGTTGCAGCTGATTATCCACTGAGCCACAGAGCCTGTGAGGAGCGGCAGAGACTTTTAATGCATTTATTTTTCATGCAAGACTAATTTTTGGATTAATTTAAAATGTCTCATGCAGAAATAATCATTAATTAAATTGATGACACGAACGTCATTTGTATATACCATTTGTTTATTCAAGTTATTTGAAATAAAGAGTCTCATTCACCTTGAAGCTTCTTGTGATCTGAAAGACTTTGATTAACAGCATCAGGTGTTATTGATCAGGCTGGAGGTGAAATACTGAAGTGGATCTTCAGGATCAGGATTAGACAAACGCTCGAGACAAGAAAAAGCTCGATTTAATTAATTTTTGATGTGTTAATGCAGGTCCTCTTACTGTCCACAAGATGGAGCTGAAGGACTGACCTGCTCTCAGAGGAATTCACTATTTAACAGATTTATTTGTCCAAATATGCTGTATGCACTCAACAATCAGTCAAACTCTACTAGAAATGCTGCTTGGGTTTGCAAACAGAACTTAAAGTAAACTAAAACAAGTGAACATCACTTAATACAGATGTGAAACAGATAAACTGCACAGAGATACAGACTAAACAAGCCTCTGGAAATATTTTGTCCTGTTTTGAGTGTTTAAACTTGAGGTTTGGCCATTTAGCACTTTCTTTACCCCATCAGCGTGTTCAGCTCCTGAATAAATCATAGATTCGTTTGCAAATGTACATAAATCAAGCCCCAGTTCAAAGTCGCATAATACCTAAAGTCTATCGAGTACACAGAAGCGAAAGTGCAGATCTTCATCCGCTCCACTAGGCGGCGCGAGCGGCTTCGCGTCCAGTCTGACTCACAGCTTCAGGTGTTTGTTTGACAACAAGGAGCGCGTGATGACAGACACCAAAACAAAACGCGTGCAGTTTGATTTAAATACACAATTTACAGATGACAGCTTAGCGACAGACTCTTAATGTGTTTAAACAGCACATATTCCAGCTCAACAGCAAATTAAAGCAGCGGAATCTGCGATAAAGTGCAGGAATGGAGTGAAGAGACTCACCTGTAAGTGTCATTTCTCTTTAAGTCATTGTTTTGCTTGTAAAGTGACTGACATGAGCTGTGGAACAGTCTTTACACATTTACAATAATCACTGGTATATATTTACTGAGATGTTGTGTAAGACTCGTCTGTCAGTTTATTTATATTTACATTATGATGGATGAAATATGTTGAACACTGTAAGATTTTAAATGATTTTGATGGTGTCTTTAATCTACACTATATTACAAGGGGGATTTGCTATTTCAACATGAGCTTGACTGAAGGTTGTCTCAGCTTACATGATGATTATCAGACTTTGTTTACATCTTTCTTGCTATTGTCACTGTCAGACTTTGTTTATGTATTTTTTACGAGTAAAATTAAGATATTTATATTGTAAAGCAGCAAAAATCTGGACTCAAGCTTGTAAAAAGTGTCAATTAAAGAGATTTTGTAGAGCCGCAGACAGTGTTTAATACTGTACCTGTCAAATAGACAATATCTATATATCTGTACATGTGATCTTCTGTTTATGAGCTGTTACGTTGATGATGAAGTGATGAACTCTGGTGTTTTAGATGTGTTTTCTGCTGTTAAATGTTCATTTGTGTGTTTCCTCTCCAGAATGAAGGTTGTGTTTGGACTGTTCAGCCAACAGAATCAGAGCTCTGGGACATTTGACAGCCATGGACTGTAAGGATGGACGTCTGCTGCAGGACAGGTGAGACCCGCACCTTGTGTTTGAGGTTTGGTGTGTCGGTTACCATCATTTTCTTTCTGGAGGGTCGTCCCTCTGGAAAGAAATGATGGTAACCGAAACGGGAGGAGAAGGGACGGGGGTCCAGATTTTTATACAGCTAAATTTATTTTGTGGTAAAAAGCAGCATAACCCCTGCTGTACATGGCCCCATAGGTCAGGGTGGGACCCGACCCATCCCACCCCTTCTTTCACACCACATTCACACATATCGCAGTGATCTGGCTGGGATTGAACCAGCGACCTCTTAACCCACGAGGCATTGCTCTACCACTGAGCCACAGATCACATAAAGAAAGATGTGCTGGAACTCATATTTGACTATTCAAGTGAACATGAAAACATTTAAAGCTTGAGTGAGGCTTGAACCCAGATCTCTTTGAAGAGAGCGCAATGCTCTACCACTGAGCCACATTTCTCATTATACATCACATGCTGGAACTCATATTTGACTAATATTTCACTGCCTGATGTGCAATAAATGAGCAGAGCTGGGCTTTGAACCCAAGTCTTTACAACAGTCTTCAGCATGGAGAACATGTGTTCAGCCAGTAGCACCACTGTGGCTTTCACGCTTGTTTGAGGAGTTTAGCAAAGTTTGTCAGATATAATGCCACTTATTTAATCTATGCAATAATGAGATTTGAACCTAGAACTTCTTATTGGCCTCACAAAGCACTAACCACTGAGGCACAGATCTGTTGTCTGTTCAGGTGCTGGAACTTATATTTCACTCTGATTTTACAAATATTCTGTTAAAACAGGCAGAAGTAGGATTTGGACCCACGACTCCATCATCAAGTACACATCTCTCTGGGATTGAACCAGCAACTTCTTAACCCATGAGGCATTGCTCTGCTGCTGAGCCACAGTCCACATGTAGAATGATGTGCTGGAACTCGTATTCATCTATTATTTCACTTCCTCTTGATCAATAATTGAGCAGAGCTGGGATATATTATTTCACACTTGTATGTGGTGTTTTAGACACTTAGCTGGATTTCATAATCACCATTTATCACAATCAATTGAGGGATTTTGAACCCATGAAAGTATTAAGACTGAACATGGGTATAACCACATGCGCCACTGTGACTTGCACAATTTAAACTGGTGTTTTGGACATTTTGTTGGATTTAAGAACAGTACGGTTTCATTTCCTGACTTGAGCACAGAGAGTGCAGCTGATTATCTACTGAGACACAGAGCCTGTAATGAGGGCAGGAGATTTTCACACACTTCTTTTTATTCAGCTCCTGATAATCTAATCTTTCAGTCTATTATCTGTGTAAGTTTGTGTGACAAAGTTATTTCTGCTGTCCGGGTAATTTTTTGATGACCTTAAAATGTCAGATGCACAACTAATAATTATAAAAATGGTCAAATAAATCAATGAAGTGAATAAATAAAAGCAAATACACCTTTATTCTTATTTCCAAATCAAACTCACACTAAAAAACACTCATTATTTGTAAATAGATGTCATAGTCAAATACATGCTTTATGATTGATTGAATTGCAAAGTGTGTCAGATTAGCTTGAAGCTTCTTGTTAACTAAAGGTCCTTCATTAACAGCCTCAGGTGTTTTGAATCAGGTTGGAGGTGAACTGGAGAGTGGATCTACAGGATCAGGATCAGACAACTGCTTGAGAAAGAAAAAAAGGCTCGATTTAATTCAGGTTTCGTGTATTAATGCAGATCCACATATTGTCCACAAGATGGAGCTGAAACACTGATCTGATGACATTCATCTCTGTTTTAAATGAAGCTGCCATTAAATGCGTTGATGCATGAGAACAAATCAGTGTTTCAGCTCCGTCTTGTGGACAATATGTGGATCTGCATTAATACATGAAATCTGAATTAAATTGAGCCTTTTTTTCTCTCAAGCAGTTGTCTAATCCTGATCCTGATGATCCACTCTCCAGTTCACCTCCAACCTGATTCAAAACACCTGAGGCTGTTAATGAAGGACCTTCAGCTAACAAGAAGCTTACTTAATTACTCGAACAGCAGAAATAACTTTATACACAGATAATAGACTGAAGTTATTGGATTATCAAGAGCCAGAAACTCAAACTGAATAAAAGAAGTGTGTGAAAATCTCCTGCCCTCATTACAGGCTCTGTGTCTCAGTGGATAATCAGCTGCACTCTCTGTGCTCAAGTCTGGAAATGAAACCTTACTGTTCTTAAATCCAACAAAATGTCCAAAACACCAGTTTAAATTGTGCAAGTCACAGTGGCGCATGTGGATATACTCATGTTTAGTCTTAATACTTTCATGGGTTCAAAATCCCTCAATTGATTGTGATAAATGGTGATTATGAAATCCAGCTAAGTGTCTAAAACACCACATACAAGTGTGAAATAATATATCCCAGCTCTGCTCAATTATTGATCAAGAGGAAGTGAAATAATAGATGAATATGAGTTCCAGCACATCATTCCACATGTGGACTGTGGCTCAGCAGCAGAGCAATGCCTCATGGGTTAAGAAGTTGCTGGTTCAATCCCAGAGAGATGTGTACTTGATGATGGAGTCGTGGGTCCAAATCCTACTTCTGCCTGTTTTAACAGAATATTAGTAAAATCAGAGTGAAATATAAGTTACAGCACCTGTACAGACAACAGATCTGTGCCTCAGTGGTTAGTGCTTTGTGAGGCCAATAAGAAGTTCTGGGTTCAAATCTCATTATTGCATAGATTAAATAAGTGGCATTATATCTGACAAACTTTGCTAAACTCCTCAAACAAGCGTGAAAGCCACAGTGGTGCTCCTGGCTGAACACATGTTCTCCATGCTGAAGACTGTTGTAAAGACTTGGGTTCAAAGCCCAGCTCTGCTCATTTATTGCACATCAGGCAGTGAAATATTAGTCAAATATGAGTCCCAGCATGTGATGTGTAATGAAAAATGTGGCTCAGTGGTAGAGCATTGTGCTCTCATCAAAGAGATCTGGGTTCAAGTCTCACTCAAGCTTTAAATGTTTTCATGTTCACTTGAATAGTCAAATATGAGTTCCAGCACATCTTTCTTTATGTGATCTGTGGCTCAGTGGTAGAGCAATGCCTCGTGGGTTAAGAGGTTGCTGGTTCAATCCCAGCCAGATCACTGTGATATGTGTGAATGTGGTGTGAAAGAAGGGGTGGGATGGGTCGGGTCCCACCCTGACCTACGGGGCCATGTACAGCAGGGGTTATGCTGCTTTTTACCACAAAATTAAATTTAGCTGTATAAAAATCTGGACCCCCATCCCTTCTCCTCCCGTTTCGGTTACCATCATTTCCTTTCCAGAGGGACGACCCTCCAGAAAGAAAATGATGGTAACCGACACACCAAACCTCAAACACAAGGTGCGGGTCTCACCTGTCCTGCAGCAGACGTCCATCCTTACAGTCCATGGCTGTCAACTGTCCCAGAGCTCTGATTCTGTTGGCTGAACAGTCCAAACACAACCTTCATTCTGGAGAGGAAACACACAAATGAACACTTAACAGCAGAAAACACATCTAAAACACCAGAATTCATCACTTCATCATCAACGTAACAGCTCATAAACAGAAGATCACATGTACAGATATATAGATATTGTCTATTTGACAGGTACAGTATTAAACACTGTCTGCGGCTCTACAAAATCTCTTTAATTGACACTTTTTACAAGCATAAGTCCAGATTTTTGCTGCTTTACAATATAAATATCTTAATTCTAGTCATAAAAAATACATAAACAAAGTCTGACAGTGACAATAGCAAGAAAGATGTAAACAAAGTCTGATAATCATCATGTAAGCTGAGACAACCTTCAGTCAAGCTCATGTTGAAATAGCAAATCCCCCTTGTAATATAGTGTAGATTAAAGACACCATCAAAATCATTTAAAATCTTACAGTGTTCAACATATTTCATCCATCATAATGTAAATATAAATAAACTGACAGACGAGTCTTACACAACATCTCAGTAAATATATATCAGTGGTTATTATAATAATGTAAAGACTTTTCCACAGCTCATGTCAGTCACTTTACAAGCAAAACAATGACTTAAAGAGAAATGACACTTACAGGTGAGTCTCTTCACTCCATTCCTGCACTTTATCGCAGATTCCGCTGCTTTAATTTGCTGTTGAGCTGGAATATGTGCTGTTTAAACACATTAAGAGTCTGTCGCTAAGCTGTCATCTGTAAATTGTGTATTTAAATCAAACTGCACGCGTTTTGTTTTGGTGTCTGTCATCACGCACTCCTTGTTGTCAAACAAACACCTGAAGCTGTGAGTCAGACTGGACGCGAAGCCGCTCGCGCCGCCTAGTGGAGCGGATGAAGATCTGCACTTTCGCTTCTGTGTACTCGATAGACTTTAGGTATTATACGACTTTGAACTGGGGCTTGATTTATGTACATTTACAAATGAATCTATGATTTATTCAGGAGCTGAACACGCTGATGGGGTAAAGATAGTGCTAAATGGCCAAACCTCAAGTTTAAACACTCAAAACAGGACAAAATATTTCCAAAGGCTCGTTTAGTCTGTATCTCTGTGCAGTTTATCTGTTTCACATCTGTATTAAGTGATGTTCACTTGTTTTAGTTTACTTTAAGTTCTGTTTGCAAACCCAAGCAGCATTTCTAGTAGAGTTTGACTGATTGTTGAGTGCATACAGCATATTTGGACAAATAAATCTGTTAAATAGTGAATTCCTCTGAGAGCAGGTCAGTCCTTCAGCTCCATCTTGTGGACAGTAAGAGGACCTGCATTAACACATCAAAAATTAATTAAATCGAGCTTTTTCTTGTCTCGAGCGTTTGTCTAATCCTGATCCTGAAGATCCACTTCAGTATTTCACCTCCAGCCTGATCAATAACACCTGATGCTGTTAATCTAAGTCTTTCAGATCACAAGAAGCTTCAAGGTGAATGAGACTCTTTATTTCAAATAACTTGAATAAACAAATGGTATATACAAATGACGTTCGTGTCATCAATTTAATTAATGATTATTTCTGCATGTGACATTTTAATTTAATCCAAAAATGAGTCGTGCATGAAAAATAAATGCATTAAAAGTCTCTGATGCTCCTCACAGGCTCTGTGGCTCAGTGGATAATCAGCTGCAACTTCTACACTCAATACTTGAGTTCAAATCCCTCTTTTGATTGTGAAAAACTGATGTAAATAAATCAACAAAGTGTCCAAAACACCAATGCTAGGAGTGAAGTCACAGTGGTACAAGCAGTAAAACACATGTTCTCTGATGATGGAGTCTTGGGTTCAAATCCTGCTGCAGCATGTTGATGTTTTCTTCACAGGCTTGTTGTAAAATCACAGTGAAATAAAAGTTCCAGCACATGACCTGGAAACAGATCTGTGGATCAGTGGGTAGAGCGTAGTGTTGTTATCGAGGAACGCTGGCTTCAAATCACATTAGTGTATACGTTAAATAAGTGGCATTATATCTGACAAACTTTGCTAAATTCCCCAAACAAGTATAAAAGCCACAGTGGTGCTACTGGCTGAACACATGTTCTCCATGCTGAAGACTGTCGTAAAAACTTGGGTTCAAAGCCCAGCTCTGCTCATTTATTGCACATCAGGCAGTGAAATATTAGTCAAATATGAGTTCCAGCATGTGATGTATAATGAGAAATGTGGCTCAGTGGTAGAGCATTGCGCTCTCATCAAAGAGATCTGGGTTCAAGCTTCACTCAAGCTTTAAATGTTTTCATGTTCACTTGAATAGTCAAATATGAGTTCCAGCACATCTTACTTTATGTGATCTGTGGCTCAGTGGTAGAGCAATGCCTCGTGGGTTAAGAGGTCGCTGGTTCAATCCCAGCTGGATCACTGCGATATGTGTGAATGTGGTGTGAAAGAAGGGGTGGGATGGGTCGGGTCCCACCCTGACCTACGGGGCCATGTACAGCAGGGGTTATGCTGCTTTTTACCACAAAATAAATTTAGCTGTATAAAAATCTGGACCCCCGTCCCTTCTCCTCCCGTTTCGGTTACCATCATTTCCTTTCCAGAGGGACGACCCTCCAGAAAGAAAATGATGGTAACCGACACACCAAACCTCAAACACAAGGTGCGGGTCTCACCTGTCCTGCAGCAGACGTCCATCCTTACAGTCCATGGCTGTCAAATGTCCCAGAGCTCTGATTCTGTTGGCTGAACAGTCCAAACACAACCTTCACTCTGGAGAGGAAACACACAAATGAACACTTAACAGCAGAAAACACATCTAAAACACCAGAATTCATCACTTCATCATCAACGTAACAGCTCATAAACAGAAGATCACATGTACAGATATATAGATATTGTCTAGTTGACAGGTACAGTATTAAACACTGTCTGCGGCTCTACAAAATCTCTTTAATTGACACTTTTTACAAGCATAAGTCCAGATTTTTGCTGCTTTACAATATAAATATCTTAATTTTACTCGTAAAAAATACATAAACAAAGTCTGACAGTGACAATAGCAAGAAAGATGTAAACAAAGTCTGATAATCATCATGTAAGCTGAGACAACCTTCAGTCAAGCTCATGTTGAAATAGCAAATCCCCCTTGTAATATAGTGTAGACTAAAGACACCATCAAAATCATTTAAAATCTTACAGTGTTCAACATATTTCATCCATCATAATGTAAATATAAATAAACTGACAGACGAGTCTTTCACAACATCTCAGTAAATATATATCAGTGATTATTGTAAATGTGTAAAGACTTTTCCACAGCTCATGTCAGTCACTTTACAAGCAAAACAATGACTTAAAGAGAAATGACACTTACAGGTGAGTCTCTTCACTCCATTCCTGCACTTTATCGCAGATTCCGCTGCTTTAATTTGCTGTTGAGCTGGAATATGTGCTGTTTAAACACATTAAGAGTCTGTCGCTAAGCTGTCATCTGTAAATTGTGTATTTAAATCAAACTGCACGCGTTTTGTTTTGGTGTCTGTCATCACGCGCTCCTTGTTGTCAAACAAACACCTGAAGCTGTGAGTCAGACTGGACGCGAAGCCGCTCGCGCCGCCTAGTGGAGCGGATGAAGATCTGCACTTTCGCTTCTGTGTACTCGATAGACTTTAGGTATTATACGACTTTGAACTGGGGCTTGATTTATGTACATTTACAAATGAATCTATGATTTATTCAGGAGCTGAACACGCTGATGGGGTAAAGATAGTGCTAAATGGCCAAACCTCAAGTTTAAACACTCAAAACAGGACAAAATATTTCCAGAGGCTTGTTTAGTCTGTATCTCTGTGCAGTTTATCTGTTTCACATCTGTATTAAGTGATGTTCACTTGTTTTAGTTTACTTTAAGTTCTGTTTGCAAACCCAAGCAGCATTTCTAGTAGAGTTTGACTGATTGTTGAGTGCATACAGCATATTTGGACAAATAAATCTGTTAAATGGTGAATTCCTCTAAACCAGTGGCCATCAACTATATTTGTCAAAGGGCCAGAGTTTTACCAGACAGTCTCCTTGGGGGGTCGGACTTTTTCAATTAATAAATCAGATTTTAAAATCAAATAAAATCTCATTTTGGCTTAAGATTATGTTTAATGCACTTTTTCCATTTCATTACAAACTGAAGGCAATTAATTCAGGCTCCCATCACCTATACCAGGGTCAACCACTAGAAGTTATATAGAATTCTCCACAATCGTAGTAAAAAATGCATCACAGGCGACGTGAAGGCGGGTCTCAGTAGTGCTGAACGCCTGAGCGCATTTTGGGTATCTTGTCCTCATACCTATGACCCATTGAAAACGCTGGCTATGTATGTGCTCACCATGTTTGGTTCAACCTACACCTGTGAGGCTGCGTTCTCCAAAATGAACTCAATAAAAACACACTGGGGGAACAGGGGAACCGACTGTCCAACCAGTCTTTGGAGGTCTGTCAGTGCATAAGTCTGACAGCGGCCAAGCCTGATTTGAAAAAGTTGATGTCAGAGAGGAAATGTAACTTTAGCCATTGATTAAGCGCTGGGAGTAGCCCGTTTCAGCATTGTGATTTGAAATCAAGCCCATTTAATGTTTAATTTGATGTGCGAACATTATTTGTGACCTGTTTTGTTCTGGTACCTGGTTATTATCATGCTATTTTAAGTTGTGCCAGATTGTTTTTCCTCTTTTTTCTAATTCCTGAGGAGTCTGCTAATTTCAAACATGTTGTTGAGACCTAGAAATAATAATAGAAAAAAATGTTAAGGACATGAGGAAAAGTTATGCGTTCCGGTTGTTTTCTTCAAACCTGTTTGAAACAATAAATCCTTAACGCCGCATAGTCTGTCCTCAATTCAGAGTGTAGCCTAAATATAGTCCAATAGTGGTTATTCTGACAAGAGACTCAGTTGTTCTTATTTTTAGTTGCTTTTATAGTGAGCCTCACAGTTTTGCAATCCAGTCGCGGGCTGGATTGAACAGCTCAGCGGGGCGGATCTGGCCCACCAGTTGATGATCAGTGCTCTAAACTGATGATATTAACAACGACTAAACAACTATTGGTGTTTAATGGCGGCTTTATTTGTAACAGATGCATGAGAGAAGATCAGTGCTTCAGCTCTATCTTGTGGAAATTAAGAGGGTCTGCATTGATACTGAATTAAATCAAGTGAACCGTGCCTGAGCCCGATTCAGAGCACTCACACTTCTCAAACGACCTGGGAGACCGGCCTGGGCACGGTTGGGATAGCATAGTGAAAGAACGCCCTTAGGTAACACAACCACAGAGCAAGCTACAAAAGTATTTCAAAGTAGATAACTGAAAATACCCAGTTTCTGTTGTTTCAGCAGTTTGCTGCAGAGACTACGGATCAGATTGGTTTGATAAAACAGGGATCGATCCGAGAAGTGTTGGCAAATCCACACTCTACAGAGCATACACAGGTAATAAAGAGAAAATACATTAGTAGAAATTAATATTTGTGTTGAGGCAGGAGTTTATGAAGTGTGATTAGGCTCAATAAACGCAATCCGTAGATTTGCAAGGTCCACAAGATCAAAAAACATGTTCTGTAAATGCTTGTAAAATTTTCAAGGAGGTTGTGAAGGCTAGTGCCTAACTGCATTACAGTCAAAGTATCAATACACAACAATCACTGAACCGCATCTGTGAAAAAGGCGCAGTGAAAAGTCTGACATGTCCTTTAGCAGATGAGCATCATTACTGTCAATTTCTGTCCACATGCTTCTGCTGGATGAGTGTGAGGCTCCAAACAACCTTATCCTGCAGAGCAAAGACAGACGAAAAGCCTTGAATATCTTTCTATATGTGATGGCTTCCACGAGAAGCAAAGCACTGCAGATTCACACACTACACTGACTAACAAAACATCCCAAAAGTAGATTGGATTTTTTTTTCTATCACACATTTTACAATCAAGGAACAAGAACAAGCTTAGATTTGCACTTTTTGCAAAACATTACACACAGTGATTTGCAAAACACTAAACACACTTACATGCAGTTAATATTAAACATGTCAAGCTTTCAACTGAACACACTCATGAAGTAACTGGTTAAACACAGCCGTCGTGTGCGCACACACACTGTGGCATGACTGTTGACACACCATTCAAGTGTAAGCACAAAAAAATAACCAGATGGTTAAGTTGAGCTATCTTCAATAAAAATGGAAGGCGATGTCGCAGTAAGAGGAAGAAGTAGAGCTGGTGGAGGACGTGGATAAAGAAGACCGGATTAAATTTGTCAGATGTGATTCAGGCAACCTTGATTGACCATATTGTAAACCACAAACTGACATTTGTAATCCCGGACCACACAAACAGTCTTATTGATTATTATTGAGTAGTTGTGTAACGGATCATGAATCTCACGGCTCTAAACACACACTACAGTTTTTGAGTCATGGATCGGACCATTTTTAGATCAGCAGAAAAGGGAGACAAATGTCATTCGCTTTCCATTTATTACAAAAACATTACTGCAAGAAACTTTTGGTTTTAACAAACATGCAAAATGTAACAATAAAAAAAAAAAAAAAACAGCTGAATGAAAAAAAGTTCAATAGTCAATACTGGGGAAAGTGATCTTTGCTATTGTTGCTGATTATTAGGGCCAGACAGAATCTGTTAACATGTTTTTGCTATTTCTGCAGATAATTTTGTTAAAAAAATAAATAAATAAACAATATGTGGATTTATGCGTAATTATTTTAGGAGTAGTATTTCCAGTCTGAACAAAGCTTTACACTGTGTGAAATATTGCAGAAATCTGAGTGTGAGCAGAAATAAAACATTTGTATCTGCATAATGAGCAGAGATGCACACTTGATTCCAGTGAGCACTGCAACATTCAGACAACTTAATGCCCTTCTGCTGCTGTTAAACAAGCTCAAATATTCACTTTTGCAATAAGTCAGCTAAAAACTATAAAAAACAATTATACATCTATAAGCAACAGCTGACAAAATAAAAAGGGTTTGTCATGAAACTTTTATTAAGTTAAACTCCTCTCTTCTTCTTAAGAGAAACCTGTGGCACAGATGGATGAACTTGATAGAAACAGAATCAGTAATGCTGCATTTCCCCATGCAATCTAAGTCAGTCAGTAAGAGTGATTTTCCCTCTGTGGTTCAGTTCTGTAAGATATGCTTCATGTCCACAAGGAGGAGCTGGAAAATGAGTCGTTTTAAAATAGACTTTACGAGTCTGCAAATATCATAACATGAAATAAATTATTGATTCTGAACTTAAATAATAAAAATAACCTTGATCATATATATATATATATATATATATATATATATATATATATATATATATATATATATATATATATATATATATATATATATATAAATGATCAAGGTTATTTTTATTATTTAAGTTATAATAAAACTTATAAGTTTAAATTATATATATATATATATATATATATATATATATATATATATATATATATATATATATATATATATATATATATATATATATATATATATATATATATATATATATATATTTATAAATTTAAAGCATAGACAAACAGTAAAATAGTATTGCAAGACCTCTTGTCTCTTCTAATATTTATTTTTCGGCCATGTGATATCTATATGCCTACTACAGTTCAACATATTGGACATTTAATTTTCTCTTACCCCTTCAGTTGAGAAGCTGATCATCCGTTAGATGCCATGTTTATCTGCTGCTCGAGACCATTTAAAGAAGATCACAGACGTGATTTAATATATATAAAACTAAAAACGCATCCCGTCTCCAACGACACACTTCTAGTTTGTTTTCATGCATTAAAACTACTGACACTGATTCACTTCCGCTCCACTAGGCGGCGTCTGCGGCTTTGACGTTCAGCGTGACTGTGACACCTTTAGAGCCTCATCAACAACATGACACTGATGACAGCCGCCTCGACACGACTGATTATTCATGTTTTAAGACCGTTAAAGTACAGTTACTGCAGATGACAGCTTATTTACAGACTCACTCAACAGCATGTATGTCAGCCATAACGTTAATAACAAACTACACGCTGTGTTGTCAAGCATCCAGGATGTCACTCTGATCACCTGTAAGTATCCACATTTAACTAGAGATTTTCCTCTTTTAAAGTCGTTAGTGCTCATTATATATGTGTTATTTTATATATTATGGCATATATCAGTGTTAAGATGTATTTAAATCATTGTTGGCATGTAGAATAGGTGTTTTCATTTGTTTGCTGGAGTATGGTGATGCTGCTCTTGTCATTCTCTGTTCAAATATAATTTTAACTCTGGAGAAAAAGATAGTATGTAATGAAATTATTGTGTATGAAGGCAGTCTCACCTCTATAAGGGTTTAACAAACACTTTGTTTACATGTTGCTTTCTTGATGAACTCCTGTTATTGTCATGTAAATTTAGGATGGAGATTCTCCTAAAGCTTATAATGTAGAACAAATCTAGAACAAACTAACCTAAAGTAGTGTTTTTGAGCATGTTACATGAACATGTAAATTGAACTTTGCTATTAAGTGTTTTTTATTTTATTTATTTGTGTCTTTCCTTACAGAATGAAGGGTGTGTTTTGTCCAGCAGAAGCATGTGGTCAGACATTGACTGTAATGATGGACATCTGCTGAGTGACAGGTAATGCATAAGTATTTGTCTGTAAGATTAACATTGTTATTTGACAAACAGAGATACGCTGCTAACACAAAGTGCACAAAGCGGATGCAAAATAACAATTCTAGCATTAAAGTTAAAAACTTTCAACAAATTTTAAAAGTTACATGGCTTGATTTAAATCATCTTTTGTATGGGGGAAGTGCAAACGCTTGAGATAATGCACATCTAGGCAGTTCCTAATGCTCAGTCTTTTTTCTGTACCTTTTCCTAATTGAAGAGTTTTGTAATGTATTAAATTTAAAAATATTATGATTGACACTATAATAGTGAAGTGCAATGATTTCTGCTGTATTTGTTTCACTCTGTAGTTTAGGTAGTCTTTCACTTGTGTCTTTGCACCGTGTCAGGCTGTGTAATGTGCTCTAACTTCAGTTTTATTTGTTTCTTTATGCAGAATTAATGTTGAACAGTTTATAGTGTGATTTCTGGAGCAACACGAGATCCATTTCCCCATTCTCTGTTTATTCTGCCACTGCTGGTGAGTCTATTTATGTCTGTTGAGTGTTTTTTAAATGTTTGGACATTTTTAAGATTTAAATTTTAATTTATTTTAAATTAATTTATTAAATAAAATAATTATTTCCTAATTTTTTTTTAAACTGCGTGATCATGCTTGATCTTTAAATATAACAAACGAACTGTAGTTAGTGTGAGTTCCTGGTGGCCTAGTGGTCAGTGCTCATGGTGTGAGAGCTAAACTAATCACAGGAGACTGGGGTTCGAATCACCACGGTGTTACAGAATTTTATCATTCCTGCCAAAAAAAAGGTATTTTTTCCAAAAAAAAAAAGGATTTTTTTCCTCTTCCGCTGCACCTTTCTCTCCTCCTCTCTGGTCAGCCTCTCTTATCTCCACTCCGCCTCTCTCTTCTCTGGTCCGCCCATCTGTCATCTTAGTCCAGCCTTCCTCACTCATGTCTGTCTTATCACGCCGGGTGTGTCCGCCATTCTCATTTGTGTTACCGCCCCAGGTGAACTTGTGCTCTGGTCCGTGTTTCACTTCATGTTCCAGTCCGTGTTTCACAGTGTGCTCACTTCCCCTTGAGCTTCAGGTACTTGCCCTCATGTTTGCCTTACCGCCCCAGGTAGGTTCTTAGGTGGGATTCGAACCCATGTATTGACCGTCACCTTGTCCGCAACCAACGGTGTTTTAGCCACTAGTGCCATCGTAGCTTACACGCTGAGAGATGGAGTTTGGTGCATGTTATTGGGTTTTTTTTAATGACAGCAATAAGCAATAGTGGGATTCAAACCCAAGACTCCAAGAGTAAAGGCTAATGCTTTAACAACTGAGCCACTGAGTCAGTCCAGAGTGCTGGGGTTTTCAGGTGGAATATAAAGAGTGTTTCCTGACAAATTCAGATAAAGATGTGATGACTGGGATTTGAACCCACATCTTTACTGCATCAGAATCGACAGTCTATGTTGTTAACCACTACACCACTGTGGCTTGTGATGTGTGTTGTGTTTTGTATGCTATGTATTGATATTTATTCTAGTACTGGTGAAAATGTTCAGTCTTTTTGGCATAAGCAGGGTTTGAACACAGAACTCCCGCATTAATACACAGCGTTTAATCATTTGAGCCACTGAGCCAGACAAGTAGAGCAGTGTTTTTGACAGGGTCATATTGACATCTTTTGCACTTTATCGCTAAAAATACATTTTGCACTGATTTTAGCATAAGCAGGATTCAAACCCTAAACTCTGAAGTTAAAATGCAGTGAATTAATCTACTGAGCCATTGAGCTTGATGAGGAAAGAGGTGTTTTTGACAGGGTGACATTGAGATCTTTTGCACTTCATCACTAAAAAAAAAAACTTTGCATTGTGGCATAAGCAGGATTTGAACCCACGAATCCCAAAGTTAAAACATGGCGTTTAAATCCATTGAGCTATTGAGTCAGATGAGCAGAAGAGGGTTTTTGACAGGGTGACATTGAGATCTTTTGCAGTTTATCGTTTAAAAACATTTTGCATTGATTTTGGTTTAAGCAGGAATCAAACCCACAACCTGTAAGTTAAAACACAGTGTCTTAGGTAATTGAGCCACTGTGCTGGATGAGCTGCTCGATGAGTTTTTGTGACAGGGTGACATTGAGATCTTTGTACTTTATTGGTAAAAATTATTTTGCACCGATTTCAGCATAAGCGAGATTCAAACTCATAACATCAAACTTAAAACATACTGTTTAAATCAACTGAGCCACTGATCCAGACGAGCTGAAGAAAGTATTTGACAGGGTGACATTGAGATCTTTTGCTGTTTATTGTAAAAAAAATCATTTTTCACTGATTTTAGCAGAAGCAGGATTCAAACCCACAACCTCAGAGTTAAACTGTAAAGTTTTACCTGCTGAGCCACAGAGTCTGAGAACATACATCATGTTTTAATTCAGTAAATTGATATAAAGCACTCAATTTAGACATTAAGATCAGCAACAGCGGGATTTGAACCCAGGTCTCTCAGATTAATGCACAGCGGATTAGTCAATTAAGCTACTGAAACCAAAAAGTATTCGTGTGCTTTGAAGTATTTGTGTGTTGTGATGATTCTGTCCAAAAATATGATAAAAATTGTGCAATAAAAGACAATCTACAGCTATTATGCTCTCCTCAGACTCTGTGGCTCAGCTTATTAAAGTGTCGTGTTTTAATCTTGGAGACCCGGGTTCAAATCCCGCTCTTGATGACCTTTATTTGTAATTGTGTGTTTCTAATTAAATCAACAGGATTCTCAAATTGAAATCAGCGGTCATTGGATTTGACCTCAGGACTCAGATTAAAACAGTTTGTTTGATCAGCCGAGCCGCTGAGTCTGAGAAACTTTATTTGTGTTTTGGATGGGATTTTGCTCATTAAATATTTAATATTATTTCAGTTTTTAAACAATGCACTAGAATTAACACAAGCTTTGTGTGGTTTCAATTTAGTTAACGAGCAAATTAACTAATGAAGCACATGATTGTTTAGCAGTTTTACTGAGGGATTTGTATTTAATCAAACAACTTTTCCACTCAAATGATTTAAATCCATGACTTTCCTCCTGTAAATCAGTTTAAGGCCACTAGTGCCTTTATGAATTTATCTTGGGTAAATCATCATTTGATTGTTTTAATGTAAACAGTAGTGAAATATGAGCTCACAACACTTTATCACCTGAGCTTGTGCTGTGAACATGTGCTTTGGACAGTTGTGTTTAGAGGTTTTCTTCATATGATATAAAATATCAGCAGTGGGATCAATACTGTCACACATAAACTTCTTATTTTTAATTAAAAATGTCAGCATTCATGAAACATATTTCTGTTTAAAATGTGCAAACAATCACAAAAATAGTCACCAAAAACTTGATTCATTTCAGCCTGTAATTGATTGAAAATAAATAACTTTTACATCAATTTTTAATCTTAATTTCTGCTGGAATAAAAGAAAAGAGTTGAGTCAGGAGATTTCTATCAGTGCTGATGAGCTTGATTAGCAGCTTCAGGTGTTTTTAATGAGGCTTAAACTGCTCTACAGCTGCAGGATTACACACTCTTCATTTCCTGTCCTCTTGCTGTTTTCATGCAGATGCACAAATCCTCCACAAGTGGGCACAACATTGACACATTGATCAGGCTTTCTTCATTAAATCTTTATTAAATGTGATGTTTGTCTGTAGATTGATGTGTTGATATGATGACCAGTCCTGAGCTTCACATCCTCCTCATCAGAGACACAGAGAAAGATTCAGTCAAACCTGCTACTGGAAGAGAAAAATCAGTCAAACAGTGCTGTAATCTCAAAAAGATGAACAAGTTAAACATGTCTAATATAAGAGGATACAGGGTCAGTATGAAACAGGGTGTGTGTGTGTGTATAGTTGGCAAATAAATGTACACAGAGGAAGATTAATTTATATTTATGTAGTTTGATTTTTTTATGTTTGAGAAAATATCAGCGGTCAGTAACCTTATTAATTTCTTTCACAGTAATTTTTTTCCCTTTTGTCTTTTAGTTGAACTGTACCATAAACATGCCCAATGGTGCAACAAAATAAAAATAAGAAAAACAACTCTTAATAATAGGATTTATCTTAATTGTTGGAATCGTATCTTTAATTAATGCTAATACTATTTTTTTTCTCCTTAATTTTCCAAACTTGGACATTTTCAATATACAGAGCTCAGCATATACGAGTACTCCCCTCACAAATCTGTCTTTTAAATTCATATTTTTAATAGGAAGCTTTACAATATTATATTTGTGCATATACATTAGATTAATCAATACTGATGCCAAATCTGGAGCTTATCTAACAGAATAACTTACGATAACAGTCCAAAAACTAGCTAACCCAAATTTATGTTATAGAAAAATATGAAATACAAATAAAAAAAGAGAAAAAAAATAAGAAAACCAAAAAAATTAAAATATTCAGTTGAATTTTTTTTGCAATATATAAAAAAATATACTCTTTGCAATATTTTGCTTGAATTTAATTGTATTTTCCTTCAATTTATAAATATGTTTGGTGAAAAAAAAATCATTTTAATAAACATATCTGTTTAATAAATCTGTTTTGTTTAAAAGCATCAAAATAAATATCCTATATTCACTGAGAAATTGAGAAAAATATTATTTATCAAAATGGGGTTTACACAATTATGCTGAGCACTGTAGGGGTGTCACAGCAAATGACAACACAATGAAACAAATGTTCTAGTTAAATATGAAAAAAGTGAAATATGGAAAATCTTCTTGTGTAATTGAGTCAAATTGTAAAGTTATCATATAGTGTCACACCACATGACATGGTTTTCAGTGCCAAAATGTGTCAAATTCTTGTTTTTAGAAATATATGGCCAGAAAAAAATGATTGCCATTTACTAAAATATATATACACTTGTAAAATTAGGTCTGAGGAATAGAAAAATGCAATCTCAATATTTATTTTCCATATTTTAGTACATTCAGTACATCTCTAATATCAACACACTTTTAGATTCCCATTGTTGCACACTTCTGCTGTGTGATTGGCTCTTAGATCAATATAGAATAAAAAAGTGCAGCGCTTAGCATTGTTATTGACATGTTATTGTTATCAGGATCCAATATATTATGGTTTATTGTCCAAGCCCCTAGTCTGAGGTGTGTATTAATGATTTCACAATGTTCTTTTTAATTTATAAGAGCTGTAATCTACTGAACCGTGATTGAGACGGTCACACCATAGAAAACGTTTCACATTTAGCTTAAAAAAAGTCAAACATTTAATAACACAACAGTTGTTATACACAAAGGAATTCACCATTTACTCCATTTTAAATGATGACAATACTAATTATATTCATTTTAGTCATGTGTGACTGTGAAAATGCAACATTATGTTACGTCATATTAAACTAATTTCTGTATTATTTGTTATGATGACTGCATCATATTTTATTAGTTATTTATTTTGCAAGATATTGGTCATCTGCTTAGTGTCATTTGAAGGTGTAAGGACTTCATCCAGGAGAAATAATAAATCAATAACAGGAAATGCTCTACGAGAAAATATACTATTTTTAAAAATTGGTAATATATTTTAGTTGGAATATATATTTACATTATTAATATTATTATTGTAATTTATTGTTGTTATTATCATTTACCTTAAACATAATTGTGTGGAAAATGACGTTGTAAGAGAATTACCCTCAAACTTAATCTTTAAAGTGGTTTAAGCCTTTCAAAATCTGATTAATTGGATATTCAGATCAATAAAATAGTCACCTCTTGTTTATTTGATGTCGTTTATATGGTTACACTCATTGGCCACAAGAGGGAGTTGTGGAGCAGCTGTTTGTCATCTGCCTTGTGCACATTTATCAAATAAAAGACAAGTTTCATTGACAGTCTGAAGTTTCAGCTTGTTTTTGTCACTAACGACTCATCTGTTAGAAAGCACAGAGCATTTTCCCACCTGCTCCTCCAAGCTTCAGGTTCAGTCTGACAAACATGAAAACTCTAGTCTACAACACTTGCAGATTATTTCACTTTATCATTAATTCAGTGCCACAAGAAGAGGACGTATTACATATTTACATAGTTTTCTGAAAGAGACAGATATATAAAAATATATACATTGACATGAAATGAAATGTTTTCAGATCATTAGGTTTTCAGTGCTTTTTGTTTTGTCGTTCTAAAAGTTTTTCATATGATTTGAAGTCATTCACAAAATGGGAAAAGTTTGGTTTACATTGAGCCCACTTTTTCTTATGTATATGGTGTTTTCCTAATAACACAACACAAATAAAAATCTGTTGTGCTTTACAGTTCAAGTTGTCATTATCAGAATAAAACTACATCAAATAAACTCATTTCTCTATTATACTCCATGTTTTTGTTAATAAACAATTCCAAATCTTTCCTACATTTTCTTGAGGAAATACAATAAATATGAAATATTAAGTTTGAATTTTCCTAAACATGTTTAGCAGGATGAGTTCAGTAGTATTTAGTCAGATTATTGCACTACAGTCCCCGCATATGATGTTACAGTGATGCCACTCAACTGAACACATACACTAATATCAAGAGTGTCACGCAACTCACCTGTACGTCTAGTTTCCATAAGGTCATTTATCGTGCAAAATTGTTAGCTTAGCACTTTAAGTACACATTTAAATATGAATTGATTATTATTTAAGCTTGTAATTGTAAATAAAAAATATGCCAGCAGTTTGTTTACGTGCTGCTCTCTTGCTGAACTGCCTGCTGAACAGACGTAAAACTTTACCTTTTATTATCCACCTGCTACTACAGAAGGCGTACGGTGCCAAACATCTTGACGAAACGCGTTTGTTGTTGTCAACACGCACTGTCTCTCAGCGGCTATTTGTGACTTTTGAAATGGAAATGAAATGGTGAGAGGAATATAATAGTAAGTAAACCTAATGTATTCATGTATGAACTGTCATTTGCTTTCCATTTATTACAAAAACATTACTGCAAGAAACTTTTGGTTTTAACAAACATAACCTGTAATATTAATAAAAAATAAATAAATAAAATAATAACCAGCTGAATAAAAAAGTTCAATAGTCAAATAATGGGACAAATCTTTGCTACTGTTGCTGATAATGATAAATGTATAAATGTAACCTTATAATCTTGTACAACACGTCATATTTATTTTTAGCCTCATTCTCAATTACTGACTCAATAATTCACTCATAAAACTTCATGTTTCATTACGAGATGTGTCATTTCTCAAGAATTATTCAGTGAAATATTTTTGATGGCTGTTTGTCGCCACCTATTGGTTAAACCTATTGTAATTATTAAAAGCACTAGAAAAAAAAACACAGCTGAGTTTACCTGAATAAGTATGGAAGGCAATGTCACAGGAAAAGGCAGAGGTAGATCTGGAGGAGCATGTGGACAAAAAAAACAACAACAAACAGGAACAAATTTGTTAGATGCAATTCAAGCAACCTTGATTGATCATATTGTAAACCATGGACTGACATTTGTGACCTGGACTCACTTTTATTAATATTGTGATTTATACATCACCTGTAAACTGAATAAATAAGCTTTTCATTTATGTATTTTTTATAGGACAATATTTAGCTATCAGTACTACAGTATTTGCTGTTCAATGTATTGAAACGTGTGTGCTGTCCTGTGACATCTACAGTAACATGTATTTTGATTGATTTAGAGTTCAGAATATTGAAGAGGAAAGCGGCCCTGCATAGTGAACAGAGATGCACACTTGATTCCAGTGAGCACTGCAACATTCAGACAACTTAATGCCCTTATGCTGCTGTCTGCTGTTAAAAGTGCTCAAATTCCCTTTTGCAAAAAGACATCTAACTTAAAATGATAAAAAAATTAAATTATAAAAAAACAGCTGACAAAAAAAATGTTAAAAATGTGTTTATAATAAAACTGTTTTAAAATTTTCTTCTTCTTAAGAAAAACTTGCGACACTGATGGATAAACTTGATACCTGCATTTCCCCATGCAATCTAAGTCAGTCAGTAAGAGTGATTTCCCCTCTGTGGTTCAGTTCTGTAAGATATGCTTCATGTCCACAAGGAGGAGCTGGAAAATGAGTCGTTTTAAAATAGACTTTACGAGTCTGCAAATATCATAACATGAAATAAATAATTGATTCTGAACTTAAATAATAAAGATAACTTTGCGTCAAAAATAAATAATTGAAGCATAAACAAATTGTAAAACACTATATTTGTAGAACCTCTTGTCTCTTCTACTGTTTGTGTTTATATTTCGGCCATGTGCTATATGCCTACTGCAGTTCAACACATTGGACATTTCATTATTATTTTCTTACCCCTTCAGTTGAGAAGCTGATCATCCGTTAGATGTCATGTTTATCTGCTGCTCGAGACCATTTAAAGAAGATCACAGACGTGATTTAATATATAAAACTAAAAACGCATCCCGTCTCCAACGACACACTTCTAGTTTGTTTTCATGCATTAAAACTACTGACACTGATTCACTTCCGCTCCACTAGGCGGCGTCTGCGGCTTTGACGTTCAGCGTGACTGTGACACCTTTAGAGCCTCATCAACAACATGACACTGATGACAGCCGCCTCGACACGACTGATTATTCATGTTTTAAGACCGTTAAAGTACAGTTACTGCAGATGACAGCTTATTTACAGACTCATTCAACAGCATGTATGTCAGCCATAACGTTAATAACAAACTACACGCTGTGTTGTCAAGCGTCCAGGATGTCACTCTGATCACCTGTAAGTATCCACACTTAACTAGAGATTTTCCTCTTTTAAAGTCGTTAGTGCTCATTATATATCAGTTATTTTATATATTATGGCATATATCAGTGTTAAATTGTATTTAAATCATTGTTGATAAGTCAGATGTGTTTGGTCCAGCAGAAGCATGTGGTCAGACATTGACTGTAATGATGGACATCTGCTGAGTGACAGGTAATGCATAAGTATTTGTCTGTAAGATTAACATTGTTATTTGACAAACAGAGATACGCTGCTAACACAAAGTGCACAAAGCGGATGCAAAATAACAATTCTAGCATTAAAGTTAAAAACTTTCAACAAATTTTAAAAGTTACATGGCTTGATTTAAATCTTCTTTTGTATGGGGGAAGTGCAAACGCTTGAGATAATGCACATCTAGGCAGTTCCTAATGCTCAGTCTTTTTTCTGTAACTTTTCCTAATTGAAGAGTTTTGTAATGTATTACACTTAAAAATATTATGATTGACACTAAAATAGTGAAGTGCAATGATTTCTGCTGTATTTGTTTCACTCTGTAGTTTAGGTAGTCTTTCACTTGTGTCTTTGCACCGTGTCAGGCTGTGTAATGTGCTCTAACTTCAGTTTTGTTTGTTTCTTTATGCAGAATTAATGTTGAACAGATTATAGTGTGATTTCTGGAGCAACACGAGATCCATTTCCCCATTCTCTGTTTATTCTGCCACTGCTGGTGAGTCTATTTATGTCTGTTGAGTGTTTTTTAAATGTTTTGCCATTTTTAAGATTTAAATTTTAATTTATTTTAAATTAATTTATTAAATAAAATAATTATTTCTTAATTTTTTTTTAAACTGCGTGATCATGCGTGATCTTTAAATATAACAAACGAACAGTTGTTAGTGTGAGTTCCTGGTGGCCTAGTGGTCAGTGCTCATGGTGTGAGAGCTAAACTGATCACAGGAGACTGGGGTTCGAATCACCACAGTGTTACAGAATTTTATCATTCCTGCCAAAAAAAAGGTATTTTTTCCAAAAAAAAAGGAATTTTTTCCTCTTCCTGCTCCGCCGCACCTTTCTCTCCTCCTCTCTGGTTCGCCCCTCTTATCTCCAGTCCGCCTCTCTCTTCTCCGGTCCGCCCATCTCTCATCTCAGTGCCGATTTCCTCACTCATGTCTGTCTTATCACGCCAGGTGTGTCCGCCATTCTCATTTGTGTTACCGCCTCAGGTGAACTTGTGCTCTGATCCGTGTTTCACTTCATGCTCCAGTCCGTGTTTCACAGTGTGCTTAGTTCCCCTTGAGCTTCAGGTACTTGCCCTCATGTTTGCCTTACCGCCCCAGGTAGGTTCTTAGGTGGGATTCGAACCCATGTATTGACCGTCACCTTGTCCGCAACCAACGGTGTTTTAGCCACTAGTGCCATCGTAGCTTACACGCTGAGAGATGGTGTTTGGCGCATGTTGTTGGGTTTTTTTTAATGACAGCAATAAGCAATAGTGGGATTCAAACCCAAGACTCCAAGAGTAAAGGCTAATGCTTTACCAACTGAGCCACTGAGTCAGTCCAGAGTGCTGAGATTTTCAGGTGGAATATAAAGAGTGTTTCCTGACAAATTCCGATAAAGATGTGACGACTGGGATTTGAACCCACAGCTTTACTGCATCAGACTTGACAGTCTATGCTGTTAACCACTACACCACTGTGGCTTGTTTTGAGTTGTGTGTTTTGTATGCTATGTATTGATATTTATTCTAGTACTGGTGAAAATGTTCAGTCCTTTTGGCATAAGCAGGGTTTAAACACAGAACTCCCGCATTAATACACAGCGTTTAATCATTTGAGCCACTGAGCCAGACAAGTAGAGCAGTGTTTTTGACAGGGTCATATTGACATCTTTTGCACTTTATCGCTAAAAATACATTTTGCACTGATTTTAGCATAAGCAGGATTCAAACCCACAACTCTGAAGTTAAAATGCAGTGAATTAATCTACTGAGCCATTGAGCTTGATGAGAAAAGTTGTGTTTTTGACAGGGTGACATTGAGATCTTTTGCACTTCATCACTAAAAAAAAAAACTTTGCATTGTAGCATAAGCAGGATTTGAACCCACGAACCCCAAAGTTAAAACATGGCGTTTAAATCCATTGAGCTACTGAGTCAGACGAGCAGAAGAGGGTTTTTGACAGGGTGACATTGAGATCTTTTGCAGTTTATCGCTTAAAACATTTTGCATTGATTTTGGTTTAAGCAGGAATCAAACCCACAACCTGTAAGTTAAAACACAGTGTCTTAGGTAATTGAGCCACTGTGCTGGATGAGCTGCTCGATGAGTTTTTGTGACAGGGTGACATTGAGATCTTTGTACTTTATTGGTAAAATTATTTTGCACCAATTTCAGCATAAGCGAGATTCAAACTCATAACCTCAAAGTTTAAACATATTGTTTAAATCAACTGAGCCACTGATCCACACAAGCTGAAGAGAGTATTTGACAGGGTGACATTGAGATCTTTTGCTGTTTATTGTAAAAAAAATGTTTTTCACTGATTTTAGCAGAAGCAGGATTCAAACCCACAACCTCAGAGTTAAACTGTAAAGTTTTACCTGCTAAGCCACAGAGTCTGAGAACACACATCATGTTTTAATTCAGTAAATTGATATAAAGCACTCAATTTAGACATTAAGATCAGCAACAGTGGGATTTGAACCCAGGTCTCTCAGATTAAAGCACAGGGGTTTAGTCAATTGAGCTACTGAAACCAAAAAGTGTTTGTGTGCTTTGAAGTATTTGTGTGTCGTGATGATTTTGTCCAAAAATATGATAAAAATTGTGCAATAAAAGACAATCTACAGCTATTATGCTCTCCTCAGACTCTGTGGCTCAGCTTATTAAAGTGTCGTGTTTTAATCTTGGAGACCCGGGTTCAAATCCCGCTCTTGATGACCTTCATTTGTAATTGTGTGTTTCTAATTAAATCAACAGGATTCTCAAATTGAAATCAACAGTCATTGGATTTGACCTCAGGACTCAGATTAAAACAGTTTGTTTGATCAGCCGAGCCGCTGAGTCTGAGAAACTTTATTTGTGTTTTGGATGGGATTTTGTCTATTGAATATTTAATATTATTTCAGTTTTTAAACAATGCACTAGAATTAACACAAGCTTTGTGTGGTTTCAATTTAGTTAACGAGCAAATTAACTAATGAAGCACATGATTGTTTAGCAGTTTTACTGAGGGATTTGTATTTGATCAAACAACTTTTCCACTCAAATGATTTAAATCCATGACTTTCCTCCTGTAAATCAGTTTAAGGCCACTAGTGCCTTTATGAATTTATCTTGGGTAAATCATCATTTGATTGTTTTAATGTAAACAGTAGTGAAATATGAGCTCACAACACTTTATCACCTGAGCTTGTGCTGTGAACATGTGCTTTGGACAGTTGTGTTTAGAGGTTTTCTTCATATGATATAAAATATCAGCAGTGAGATCAATACTGTCTCACATAAACTTCTTATTTTTAATTAAAAATGTCAGCATTCATGAAACATATTTCTGTTTAAAATGTGCAAACAATCACAAAAATAGTCACCAAAAACTTAATTCATTTCAGCCTGTAATTGACTGAAAATAAATAACTTTTACATCAATTTTTAATCTTAATTTCTGCTGGAATAAAAGAAAAGAGTTGAGTCAGGAGATTTCTATCAGTGCTGATGAGCTTGATTTGCAGCTTCAGGTGTTTTTAATGAGGCTTAAACTGCTCTACAGCTGCAGGATTACACACTCTTCATTTCCTGTCCTCTTGCTGTTTTCATGCAGATGCACAAATCCTCCACAAGTGGGCACAACATTGACACATTGATCAGGCTTTCTTCATTAAATCTTTATTAAATGTGATGTTTGTCTGTAGATTGATGTGTTGATATGATGACCAGTCCTGAGCTTCACATCCTCCTCATCAGAGACACAGAGAAAGATTCAGTCAAACCTGCTACTGGAAGAGAAAAATCAGTCAAACAGTGCTGTAATCTCAAAAAGATGAACAAGTTAAACATGTCTAATATAAGAGGATACAGGGTCAGTATAAAACAGGGTGTGTGTGTGTGTATAGTTGGCAAATAAATGTACACAGAGGATGATTAATTTATATTTATGTAGTTTGATTTTTTTATGTTTGAGAAAATATCAGCGGTCAGTAACCTTATTAATTTCTTTCACAGTAATTTTTTTCCCTTTTGTCTTTTAGTTGAACTGTACCATAAACATGCCCAATGGTGCAACAAAATAAAAATAAGAAAAACAACTCTTAATAATAGGATTTATCTTAATTGTTGGAATCGTATCTTTAATTAATGCTAATACTATTTTTTTTCTCCTTAATTTTCCAAACTTGGACATTTTCAATATATACAGAGCTCAGCATATACGAGTACTCCCCTCACAAATCTGTCTTTTAAATTGATATTTTTAATAGGAAGCTTTACATTATTATATTTGTGCATATACATTAGATTAATCAATACTGATGCCAAATCTGGAGCTTATCTAACAGAATAACTTACGATAACAGTCCAAAAACTAGCTAACCCAAATTTATGTTATAGAAAAATATGAAATACAAATAAAAAAAGAGAAAAAAAATAAGAAAACCAAAAAAATTAAAATATTCAGTTGAATTTTTTTTGCAATATATAAAAAAAAAATACTCTTTGCAATATTTTGCTTGAATTTAATTGTATTTTCCTTCAATTTATAAATATGTTTGGTGAAAAAAAATCATTTTAATAAACATATCTGTTTAATAAATCTGTTTTGTTTAAAAGCATCAAAATAAATATCCTATATTCACTGAGAAATTTATAAAAATATTAATTATCAAAATGGGGTTTACACAATTATGCTGAGCACTGTAGGGGTGTCACAGCAAATGACAACACAATGAAATGTTCTAGTTAAATATGAAAAAAGTGAAATATAGAAAATCTTCTTGTGTAATTGAGTCAAATTGTAAAGTTATCATATAGTGTCACACCACATGACATGGTTTTCAGTGCCAAAATGTGTCAAATTCTTGTTTTTAGAAATATATGGCCAGAAAAAAATGATTGCCATTTACTAAAATATATATACACTTGTAAAATTAGGTCTGAGGAATGGAAAAATGCAATCTCAATATTTATTTTCCATATTTTAGTACATTCAGTACATCTCTAATATCAACACACTTTTAGATTCCCATTGCTGCACACTTCTGCTGTGTGATTGGCTCTTAGATCAATATAGAATAAAAAAGTGCAGCGCTTAGCGTTGTTATTGACATGTTATTGTTATCAGGATCCAATATATTATGGTTTATTGTCCAAGCCCCTAGTCTGAGGTGTGTATTAATGATTTCACAATGTTCTTTTTAATTTATAAGAGCTGTAATCTACTGAACCGTGATTGAGACGGTCACACCATAGAAAACGTTTCACATTTAGCTTAAAAAAAGTCAAACATTTAATAACACAACAGTTGTTATACACAAAGGAATTCACCATTTACTCCATTTTAAATGATGACAATACTAATTATATTCATTTTAGTCATGTGTGACTGTGAAAATGCAACATTATGTTACGTCATATTAAACTAATTTCTGTATCATTTGTTATGATGACAGTGCATCATATTTTATTAGTTATTTATTTTGCAAGATATTGGTCATCTGCTTAGTGTCATTTAAAGGTGTAAAGACTTTATCCAGGAGAAATAATAAATCAATAACAGGAAATGCTCTACGAGAAAATATACTATTTTTAAAAAATGGTAATATATTTTAGTTGGAATATATATTTACATTATTATTAATTATTATTGTAATTTATTGTTGTTGTTATTATCATTTACCTTAAACATAATTGTGTGGAAAATGACGTTGTAAGAGAATTACCCTCAAACTTAATCTTTAAAGTGGTTTAAGCCTTTCAAAATCTGATTAATTGGATATTTAGATCAATAAAATAGTCACCTCTTGTTTATTTGATGTCGTTTATATGGTTACACTCATTGGCCACAAGAGGGAGTTGTGGAGCAGCTGTTTGTCATCTGCCTTGTGCACATTTATCAAATAAAAGACAAGTTTCATTGACAGTCTGAAGTTTCAGCTTGTTTTTGTCACTAACGACTCATCTGTTAGAAAGCACAGAGCATTTTCCCACCTGCTCCTCCAAGCTTCAGGTTCAGTCTGACAAACATGAAAACTCTAGTCTACAACACTTGCAGATTATTTCACTTTATCATTAATTCAGTGCCACAAGAAGAGGAGGTATTACATATTTACATAGTTTTCTGAAAGAGACAGATATATAAAAATATATACATTGACATGAAATGAAATGTTTTCAGATCATTAGGTTTTCAGTGCTTTTTGTTTTGTCGTTCTAAAAGTTTTTCATATGATTTGAAGTCATTCACAAAATGGGAAAAGTTTGGTTTACATTGAGCCCACTTTTTCTTATGTATATGGTGTTTTCCTAATAACACAACACAAATAAAAATATGTTGTGCTTTACAGTTCAAGTTGTCATTATCAGAATAAAACTACATCAAATAAACTCATTTGAAATATTAAGTTTGAATTTTCCTAAACATGTTTAGCAGGATGAGTTCAGTAGTATTTAGTCAGATTATTGCACTACAGTCCCCGCATATGATGTTACAGTGATGCCACTCAACTGAACACACATACACTGATATCAAGAGTGTCACGCGACTCACCAGTACGTCTAGTTTCCATAAGGTCATTTATCGTGCAAAATTGTTAGCTTAGCACTTTTAAGTACACATTTAAATATGAATTGATTATTATTTAAGCTTGTAATTGTAAATATAAATATGCCAGCAGCTTGTTTACGTGCTGCTCTCTTGCTGAACTGCCTGCTGAACAGACGTAAAACTTTACCTTTTATTATCCACCTGCTACTACAGAAGGCGTACGGTGCCAAACATCTTGACGAAACGCGTTTGTTGTTGTCAACACGCACTTTCTCTCAGCGGCTATTTGTGACTTTTGAAATGGAAATTAAATGGTGAGAGGAATATAATAGTAAGTAAACCTAATGTATTCATGTATGAACTGTCATTTGCTTTCCATTTATTACAAAAACATTACTGCAAGAAACTTTTGGTTTTAACAAACATAACCTGTAATATTAATAAAAAATAAATAAATAAAATAATAACCAGCTGAATAAAAAAGTTCAATAGTCAAATAATGGGACAAATCTTTGCTACTGTTGCTGATAATGCTAAATGTATAAATGTACCCTTATAATCTTGTACAACACGTCATATTTATTTTTAGCCTCATTCTCAATTACTGACTCAATAATTCACTCATAAAACTTCATGTTTCATTACGAGATGTGTCATTTCTCAAGAATTATTCAGGGAAATATTTTTGATGGCTGTTTGTCGCCACCTATTGGTTAAACCTATTGTAATTATTAAAAGCACTAGAAAAAACACAGCTGAGTTTACCTGAATAAGTATGGAAGGCAATGTCACAGGAAAAGGCAGAGGTAGATCTGGAGGAGCATGTGGACAAAAAAAAAAAAAAAAAAAACAGGAACAAATTTGTTAGATGCAATTCAAGCAACCTTGATTGACCATATTGTAAACCATGGACTGACATTTGTGACCTGGACTCACTTTTATTAATATTGTGATTTATACATCACCTGTAAACTGAATAAATAAGCTTTTCATTGATGTATTTTTTATAGGACAATATTTAGCTATCAGTACTACAGTATTTGCTGTTCAATGTATTGAAACGTGTGTGCTGTCCTGTGACATCTACAGTAACATGTATTTTGATTGATTTAGAGTTCAGAATGTTGAAGAGGAAAGCGGCCCTGCATAATGAACAGAGATGCACACTTGATTCCAGTGAGCACTGCAACATTCAGACAACTTAATGCCCTTCTGCTGCTGTCTGCTGTTAAAAGTGCTCAAATATTCCCTTTTGCAAAAAGACATCTAACTTAAAATGATTTTAAAAAAATGAAATTATAAAAAAACAGCTGACAAAAACATTTAAAAAGGTTAAAAATGTGCTTGTAATAAAACTTTTATCAAAGTATTTAAATTTTCTTCTTCTTAAGAGAAACTTGCGACACTGATGGATAAACTTGATGATACCTGCATTTCCCCATGCAATCTAAGTCAGTCAGTAAGAGTGATTTCCCCTCTGTGGTTCAGTTCTGTAAGATATGCTTCATGTCCACAAGGAGGAGCTGGAAAATGAGTCGTTTTAAAATAGACTTTACGAGTCTGCAAATATCAGAACATGAAATAAATTATTAACTCTAAACTTAAATAATGAAGATGACTTTGCGTCAAAAATAAATATTTGAAGCATAAACAAATTGTAAAACACTATATTTGTAGAACCTCTTGTCTCTTCTACTGTTTGTGTTTATATTTCGGCCATGTGCTATATGCCTACTGCAGTTCAACACATTGGACATTTTATTATTATTTTCTTACCCCTTCAGTTGAGAAGCTGATCATCCGTTAGATGTCATGTTTATCTGCTGCTCGAGACCATTTAAAGAAGATCACAGACGTGATTTAATATATATATAACACTAAAAACGCATCCCGTCTCCAACGACACACTTCTAGTTTGTTTTCATGCATTAAAACTACTGACACTGATTCACTTCCGCTCCACTAGGCGGCGTCTGCGGCTTTGACGTTCAGCGTGACTGTGACACCTTTAGAGCCTCATCAACAACATGACACTGATGACAGCCGCCTCGACACGACTGATTATTCATGTTTTGAGACCGTTAAAGTACAGTTACTGCAGATGACAGCTTATTTACAGACTCATTCAACAGCATGGATGTCAGCCATAACGTTAATAACAAACTACACGCTGTGTTGTCAAGCGTCCAGGATGTCACTCTGATCACCTGTAAGTATCCACACTTAACTAGAGATTTTCCTCTTTTAAAGTCGTTAGTGCTCATTATATATCAGTTATTTTATATATTATGGCATATATCAGTGTTAAATTGTATTTAAATCATTGTTGATAAGTCAGATGTGTTTTGTCCAGCAGAAGCATGTGGTCAGACATTGACTGTAATGATGGACATCTGCTGAGTGACAGGTAATGCATAAGTATTTGTCTGTAAGATTAACATTGTTATTTGACAAACAGAGATACGCTGCTAACACAAAGTGCACAAAGCGGATGCAAAATAACAATTCTAGCATTAAAGTTAAAAACTTTCAACAAATTTTAAAAGTTACATGGCTTGATTTAAATCATCTTTTGTATGGGGGAAGTGCAAACGCTTGAGATAATGCACATCTAGGCAGTTCCTAATGCTCAGTCTTTTTTTCTGTAATTTTTGCTAATTGAAGAGTTTTGTAATGTATTAAATTAAAAAATATTATGATTGACACTATAATAGTGAAGTGCAATGATTTCTGCTGTATTTGTTTCACTCTGTAGTTTAGGTAGTCTTTCACTCGTGTCTTTGCACCGTGTCAGGCTGTGTAATGTGCTCTAACTTCAGTTTTGTTTGTTTCTTTATGCAGAATTAATGTTGAACAGATTATAGTGTGATTTCTGGAGCAACACGAGATCCATTTCCCCATTCTCTGTTTATTCTGCCACTGCTGGTGAGTCTATTTATGTCTGTTGAGTGTTTTTTAAATGTTTTTGCCATTTTTAAGATTTAAATTTTAATTTATTTTAAATTAATTTATTAAATAAAATAATTATTTCTTAATTTTTTTTTTAGACTGCGTTATCATGCGTGATCTTTAAATATAACAAACGAATAGTTGTTAGTGTGAGTTCCTGGTGGCCTAGTGGTCAGTGCTCATGGTGTGAGAGCTAAACTGATCACAGGAGACTGGGGTTCGAATCACCACGGTGTTACAGAATTTTATCATTCCTGCCAAAAAAAAGGTATTTTTTCCAAAAAAAAAGGAATTTTTTCCTCTTCCTGCTCCGCCGCACCTTTCTCTCCTCCTCTCTGATCCGCCCCTCTTATCTCCACTCCGCCTCTCTCTTCTCCGGTCCGCCCATCTCTCATCTCAGTGCCGACTTCCTCACTCATGTCTGTCTTATCACGCCGGGTGTGTCCTCCATTCTCTTTTGTGTTACCGCCTCAGGTGAACTTGTGTCCTGGTCCGTGTTTCACTTCATGCTCCAGTCCGTGTTTCACAGTGTGCTTAGTTCCCCTTGAGCTTCAGGTACTTGCCCTCATGTTTGCCTTACCGCCCCAGGTAGGTTCTTAGGTGGGATTCGAACCCATGTATTGACCGTCACCTTGTCCGCAACCAACGGTGTTTTAGCCACTAGTGCCATCGTAGCTTACACGCTGAGAGATGGTGTTTGGCGCATGTTGTTGGGTTTTTTTTAATGACAGCAATAAGCAATAGTGGGATTCAAACCCAAGACTCCAAGAGTAAAGGCTAATGCTTTACCAGCTGAGCCACTGAGTCAGTCCAGAGTGCTGAGATTTTCAGGTGGAATATAAAGAGTGTTTCCTGACAAATTCAGATAAAGATGTGACGACTGGGATTTGAACCCACATCTTTACTGCATCAGACTTGACAGTCTATGCTGTTAACCACTACACCACTGTGGCTTGTTTTGAGTTGTGTGTTTTGTATGCTATGTATTGATATTTATTCTAGTACTGGTGAAAATGTTCAGTCCTTTTGGCATAAGCAGGGTTTAAACACAGAACTCCCGCATTAATACACAGCGTTTAATCATTTGAGCCACTGAGCCAGACAAGTAGAGCAGTGTTTTTGACAGGGTCATATTGACATCTTTTGCACTTTATCGCTAAAAATACATTTTGCACTGATTTTAGCATAAGCAGGATTCAAACCCACAACTCTGAAGTTAAAATGCAGTGAATTAATCTACTGAGCCATTGAGCTTGATGAGAAAAGTTGTGTTTTTGACAGGGTGACATTGAGATCTTTTGCACTTCATCACTAAAAAAAAAAACTTTGCATTGTAGCATAAGCAGGATTTGAACCCACGAACCCCAAAGTTAAAACATGGCGTTTAAATCCATTGAGCTACTGAGTCAGACGAGCAGAAGAGGGTTTTTGACAGGGTGACATTGAGATCTTTTGCAGTTTATCGCTTAAAACATTTTGCATTGATTTTGGTTTAAGCAGGAATCAAACCCACAACCTGTAAGTTAAAACACAGTGTCTTAGGTAATTGAGCCACTGTGCTGGATGAGCTGCTTGATGAGTTTTTGTGACAGGGTGACATTGAGATCTTTGTACTTTATTGGTAAAATTATTTTGCACCGATTTCAGCATAAGCGAGATTCAAACTCATAACCTCAAAGTTTAAACATATTGTTTAAATCAACTGAGCCACTGATCCACACAAGCTGAAGAGAGTATTTGACAGGGTGACATTGAGATCTTTTGCTGTTTATTGTAAAAAAAATGTTTTTCACTGATTTTAGCAGAAGCAGGATTCAAACCCACAACCTCAGAGTTAAACTGTAAAGTTTTACCTGCTAAGCCACAGAGTCTGAGAACACACATCATGTTTTAATTCAGTAAATTGATATAAAGCACTCAATTTAGACATTAAGATCAGCAACAGTGGGATTTGAACCCAGGTCTCTCAGATTAAAGCACAGGGGTTTAGTCAATTGAGCTACTGAAACCAAAAAGTGTTTGTGTGCTTTGAAGTATTTGTGTGTCGTGATGATTTTGTCCAAAAATATGATAAAAATTGTGCAATAAAAGACAATCTACAGCTATTATGCTCTCCTCAGACTCTGTGGCTCAGCTTATTAAAGTGTCGTGTTTTAATCTTGGAGACCCGGGTTCAAATCCCGCTCTTGATGACCTTCATTTGTAATTGTGTGTTTCTAATTAAATCAACAGGATTCTCAAATTGAAATCAACAGTCATTGGATTTGACCTCAGGACTCAGATTAAAACAGTTTGTTTGATCAGCCGAGCCGCTGAGTCTGAGAAACTTTATTTGTGTTTTGGATGGGATTTTGTCTATTGAATATTTAATATTATTTCAGTTTTTAAACAATGCACTAGAATTAACACAAGCTTTGTGTGGTTTCAATTTAGTTAACGAGCAAATTAACTAATGAAGCACATGATTGTTTAGCAGTTTTACTGAGGGATTTGTATTTGATCAAACAACTTTTCCACTCAAATGATTTAAATCCATGACTTTCCTCCTCTAAATCAGTTTAAGGCCACTAGTGCCTTTATGAATTTATCTTGGGTAAATCATCATTTGATTGTTTTAATGTAAACAGTAGTGAAATATGAGCTCACAACACTTTATCACCTGAGCTTGTGCTGTGAACATGTGCTTTGGACAGTTGTGTTTAGAGGTTTTCTTCATATGATATAAAATATCAGCAGTGGGATCAATACTGTCTCACATAAACTTCTTATTTTTAATTAAAAATGTCAGCATTCATGAAACATATTTCTGTTTAAAATGTGCAAACAATCACAAAAATAGTCACCAAAAACGTTATTCATTTCAGCCTGTAATTGACTGAAAATAAATAACTTTTACATCAATTTTTAATCTTAATTTCTGCTGGAATAAAAGAAAAGAGTTGAGTCAGGAGATTTCTATCAGTGCTGATGAGCTTGATTAGCAGCTTCAGGTGTTTTTAATGAGGCTTAAACTGCTCTACAGCTGCAGGATTACACACTCTTCATTTCCTGTCCTCTTGCTGTTTTCATGCAGATGCACAAATCCTCCACAAGTGGGCACAACATTGACACATTGATCAGGCTTTCTTCATTAAATCTTTATTAAATGTGATGTTTGTCTGTAGATTGATGTGTTGATATGATGACCAGTCCTGAGCTTCACATCCTCCTCATCAGAGACACAGAGAAAGATTCAGTCAAACCTGCTACTGGAAGAGAAAAATCAGTCAAACAGTGCTGTAATCTCAAAAAGATGAACAAGTTAAACATGTCTAATATAAGAGGATACAGGGTCAGTATAAAACAGGGTGTGTGTGTGTGTATAGTTGGCAAATAAATGTACACAGAGGATGATTAATTTATATTTATGTAGTTTGATTTTTTTATGTTTGAGAAAATATCAGCGGTCAGTAACCTTATTAATTTCTTTCACAGTAATTTTTTTCCCTTTTGTCTTTTAGTTGAACTGTATCATAAACATGCCCAATGGTGCAACAAAATAAAAATAAGAAAAACAACTCTTAATAATAGGATTTATCTTAATTGTTGGAATCGTATCTTTAATTAATGCTAATACTATTTTTTTTCTCCTTAATTTTCCAAACTTGGACATTTTCAATATATACAGAGCTCAGCATATACGAGTACTCCCCTCACAAATCTGTCTTTTAAATTCATATTTTTAATAGGAAGCTTTACATTATTATATTTGTGCATATACATTAGATTAATCAATACTGATGCCAAATCTGGAGCTTATCTAACAGAATAACTTACGATAACAGTCCAAAAACTAGCTAACCCAAATTTATGTTATAGAAAAATATGAAATACAAATAAAAAAAGAGAAAAAAAATAAGAAAACCAAAAAAATTAAAATATTCAGTTGAATTTTTTTTGCAATATATAAAAAAAAATACTCTTTGCAATATTTTGCTTGAATTTAATTGTATTTTCCTTCAATTTATAAATATGTTTGGTGAAAAAAAATCATTTTAATAAACATATCTGTTTAATAAATCTGTTTTGTTTAAAAGCATCAAAATAAATATCCTATATTCACTGAGAAATTTATAAAAATATTAATTATCAAAATGGGGTTTACACAATTATGCTGAGCACTGTAGGGGTGTCACAGCAAATGACAACACAATGAAACAAATGTTCTAGTTAAATATGAAAAAAGTGAAATATGGAAAATCTTCTTGTGTAATTGAGTCAAATTGTAAAGTTATCATATAGTGTCACACCACATGACATGGTTTTCAGTGCCAAAATGTGTCAAATTCTTGTTTTTAGAAATATATGGCCAGAAAAAAATGATTGCCATTTACTAAAATATATATACACTTGTAAAATTAGGTCTGAGGAATGGAAAAATGCAATCTCAATATTTATTTTCCATATTTTAGTACATTCAGTACATCTCTAATATCAACACACTTTTAGATTCCCATTGCTGCACACTTCTGCTGTGTGATTGGCTCTTAGATCAATATAGAATAAAAAAGTGCAGCGCTTAGCGTTGTTATTGACATGTTATTGTTATCAGGATCCAATATATTATGGTTTATTGTCCAAGCCCCTAGTCTGAGGTGTGTATTAATGATTTCACAATGTTCTTTTTAATTTATAAGAGCTGTAATCTACTGAACCGTGATTGAGACGGTCACACCATAGAAAACTTTTCACATTTAGCTTAAAAAAAGTCAAACATTTAATAACACAACAGTTGTAATACACAAAGGAATTCACCATTTACTCCATTTTAAATGATGACAATACTAATTATATTCATTTTAGTCATGTGTGACTGTGAAAATGCAACGTTATGTTACGTCATATTAAACTAATTTCTGTATCATTTGTTATGATGACTGCATCATATTTTATTAGTTATTTATTTTGCAAGATATTGGTCATCTGCTTAGTGTCATTTGAAGGTGTAAAGACTTTATCCAGGAGAAATAATAAATCAATAACAGGAAATGCTCTACGAGAAAATATACTATTTTTAAAAAATGGTAATATATTTTAGTTGGAATATATATTTACATTATTATTAATTATTATTGTAATTTATTGTTGTTGTTATTATCATTTACCTTAAACATAATTGTGTGGAAAATGACGTTGTAAGAGAATTACCCTCAAACTTAATCTTTAAAGTGGTTTAAGCCTTTCAAAATCTGATTAATTGGATATTTAGATCAATAAAATAGTCACCTCTTGTTTATTTGATGTCGTTTATATGGTTACACTCATTGGCCACAAGAGGGAGTTGTGGAGCAGCTGTTTGTCATCTGCCTTGTGCACATTTATCAAATAAAAGACAAGTTTCATTGACAGTCTGAAGTTTCAGCTTGTTTTTGTCACTAACGACTCATCTGTTAGAAAGCACAGAGCATTTTCCCACCTGCTCCTCCAAGCTTCAGGTTCAGTCTGACAAACATGAAAACTCTAGTCTACAACACTTGCAGATTATTTCACTTTATCATTAATTCAGTGCCACAAGAAGAGGAGGTATTACATATTTACATAGTTTTCTGAAAGAGACAGATATATAAAAATATATACATTGACATGAAATGAAATGTTTTCAGATCATTAGGTTTTCAGTGCTTTTTGTTTTGTCGTTCTAAAAGTTTTTCATATGATTTGAAGTCATTCACAAAATGGGAAAAGTTTGGTTTACATTGAGCCCACTTTTTCTTATGTATATGGTGTTTTCCTAATAACACAACACAAATAAAAATCTGTTGTGCTTTACAGTTCAAGTTGTCATTATCAGAATAAAACTACATCAAATAAACTCATTTCTTTATTATACTCCATGTTTTTGTTAATAAACAATTCCAAATCTTTCCTACATTTTCTTGAGGAAATGCAATAAATATGAAATATTAAGTTTGAATTTTCCTAAACATGTTTAGCAGGATGAGTTCAGTAGTATTTAGTCAGATTATTGCACTACAGTCCCCGCATATGATGTTACAGTGATGCCACTCAACTGAACACACATACACTAATATCAAGAGTGTCACGCGACTCACCTGTACGTCTAGTTTCCATAAGGTCATTTATCGTGCAAAATTGTTTGCTTAGCACTTTAAGTACACATTTAAATATGAACTGATTATTATTTAAGCTTGTAATTGTAAATATAAATATGCCAGCAGCTTGTTTACGTGCTGCTCTCTTGCTGAACTGCCTGCTGAACAGACGTAAAACTTTACCTTTTATTATCCACCTGCTACTACAGAAGGCGTACGGTGCCAAACATCTTGACGAAACGCGTTTGTTGTTGTCAACACGCACTGTCTCTCAGCGGCTATTTGTGACTTTTGAAATGAAAATGAAATGGTAAGAGGAATATAATAGTAAGTAAACCTAATGTATTCATGTATGAAATGTCATTTGCTTTCCATTTATTACAAAAACATTACTGCAAGAAACTTTTGGTTTTAACAAACATAAGCTGTAATATTCATAAAAAATAAATAAATAAAATAATAACCAGCTGAATAAAAAAGTTCAATAGTCAAATAATGGGACAAATCTTTGCTACTGTTGCTGATAATGCTAAATGTATAAATGTACCCTTATAATCTTGTACAACACGTCATATTTATTTTTAGCCTCATTCTCAATTACTGACTCAATAATTCACTCATAAAACTTCATGTTTCATTACGAGATGTGTCATTTCTCAAGAATTATTCAGTGAAATATTTTTGATGGCTGTTTGTCGCCACCTATTGGTTAAACCTATTGTAATTATTAAAAGCACTAGAAAAAACACAGCTGAGTTTACCTGAATAAGTAAGGAAGGCAATGTCACAGGAAAAGGCAGAGGTAGATCTGGAGGAGCATGTGGACAAAAAAACAAAAAAAAAACAGGAACAAATTTGTTAGATGCAATTCAAGCAACCTTGATTGATCATATTGTAAACCATGGACTGACATTTGTGACCTGGACTCACTTTTATTAATATTGTGATTTATACATCACCTGTAAACTGAATAAATAAGCTTTTCATTGATGTATTTTTTAATAGGACAATATTTAGCTATCAGTACTACAGTATTTGCTGTTCAATGTATTGAAACGTGTGTGCTGTCCTGTGACATCTACAGTAACATGTATTTTGATTGATTTAGAGTTCAGAATGTTGAAGAGGAAAGCGGCCCTGCATAGTGAACAGAGATGCACACTTGATTCCAGTGAGCACTGCAACATTCAGACAACTTAATGCCCTTATGCTGCTGTCTGCTGTTAAAAGTGCTCAAATATTCCCTTTTGGAAAAAGACATCTAACTTAAAATGATAAAAAATTTAATTATAAAAAAACAGCTGACAAAAAAATTTAAATGTTAAAAATGTTTTCATAATAAAACTGTTATTAATTAAAATTTTCTTCTTAAGAAAAACTTGCGACACTGATGGATAAACTTGATGATACCTGCATTTCCCCATGCAATCTAAGTCAGTCAGTAAGAGTGATTTTCCCTCTGTGGTTCAGTTCTGTAAGATATGCTTCATGTCCACAAGGAGGAGCTGGAAAATGAGTCGTTTTAAAATAGACTTTAGGAGTCTGCAAATATCTGAACATGAAATAAATTATTGATTCTGAACTTAAATAATAAAGATAACTTTGCGTCAAAAATAAATATTTGAAGCATAAACAAATTGAAAAATACTATATTTGTAGAACCTCTTGTCTCTTCTACTGTTTGTGTTTATATTTCGGCCATGTGCTATATGCCAACTGCAGTTCAACACATTGGACATTTCATTATTATTTTCTTACCCCTTCAGTTGGGAAGCTGATCATCCGTTAGATGTCATGTTTATCTGCTGCTCGAGACCATTTAAAGAAGATCACAGACGTGATTTAAATTATATAACACTAAAAACGCATCCCGTCTCCAACGACACACTTCTAGTTTGTTTTCATGCATTAAAACTACTGACACTGATTCACTTCCGCTCCACTAGGCGGCGTCTGCGGCTTTGACGTTCAGCGTGACTGTGACACCTTTAGAGCCTCATCAACAACATGACACTGATGACAGCCGCCTCGACACGACTGATTATTCATGTTTTAAGACCGTTAAAGTACAGTTACTGCAGATGACAGCTTATTTACAGACTCATTCAACAGCATGTATGTCAGCCATAACGTTAATAACAAACTACACGCTGTGTTGTCAAGCATCCAGGATGTCACTCTGATCACCTGTAAGTATCCACACTTAACTAGTGATTTTCCTCTTTTAAAGTCGTTAGTGCTCATTATATATCAGTTATTTTATATATTATGGCATATATCAGTGTTAAATTGTATTTAAATCATTGTTGATACGTCAGATGTGTTTGTTCCAGCAGAAGCATGTGGTCAGACATTGACTGTAATGATGGACATCTGCTGAGTGACAGGTAATGCATAAGTATTTGTCTGTAAGATTAACATTGTTATTTGACAAACAGAGATATGCTGCTAACACAAAGTGCACAAAGCGGATGCAAAATAACAATTCTAGCATTAAAGTTAAAAACTTGAAACAAATTTTAAAAGTTACATGGCTTGATTTAAATCATCTTTTGTATGGGGGAAGTGCAAACCCTTGAGATAATGCACATCTAGGCAGTTCCTAATGCTCAGTCTTTTTTTCTGTAACTTTTGCTAATTGAAGAGTTTTGTAATGTATTAAATTAAAAAATATTATGATTGACACTATAATAGTGAAGTGCAATGATTTCTGCTGTATTTGTTTCACTCTGTAGTTTAGGTAGTCTTTCACTCGTGTCTTTGCACCGTGTCAGGCTGTGTAATGTGCTCTAACTTCAGTTTTATTTGTTTCTTTATGCAGAATTAATGTTGAACAGTTTATAGTGTGATTTCTGGAGCAACACGAGATCCATTTCCCCATTCTCTGTTTATTCTGCCACTGCTGGTGAGTCTATTTATGTCTGTTGAGTGTTTTTTAAATGTTTTGCCATTTTTAAGATTTAAATTTAAATTTATTTTAAATTAATTTATTAAATAAAATAATTATTTCTTAATTTTTTTTTTTAAACTGCGTGATCATGCGTGATCTTTAAATATAACTAGGGAACAGTTGTTAGTGTGAGTTCCTGGTGGCCTAGTGGTCAGTGCTCATGGTGTGAGAGCTAAACTGATCACAGGAGACTGGGGTTCGAATCACCACGGTGTTACAGGATTTTATCATTCCTGCCAAAAAAAAGGTATTTTTTCCAAAAAAAAAGGAATTTCTTCCTTTTCTCTCTTTCTTTTCCGCCTCACCTTTCTCTCCTCCTCTCTGGTCCACCCCTCTCATCTCCAGTCTGCCTCTCTCGACCCATCCCTCATCTCAGTGCTGCCTTCCTCACTTATGTCAGTTTTATCGTGCCAGGTGTGTTCACCATTCTCATTTGTGTTACCGCCCCAGGTGAACTTGTGCTCTGGTCCGTGTTTCACTTCATGTTCCAGTCCGTGTTTCACATTGTGCTCAGTTCCCCTTGAGCTTCAGGTACTTGTCTTCATGTTTGCCTTACCGCCCCAGGTAGGTTCTTAGGTGGGATTCGAACCCATGTTTCGACCGTCACCTTGTCCGCAACCAACGGTGTTTAGCCACTAGTGCCATCGTAGCTTACACGCTGAGAGATGGAGTTTGGCGCATGTTATTGGGTTTTTTTAATGACAGCAATAAGCAATAGTGGGATTCGAACCCAAGACTCCAAGAGGAAAGGCTAATGCTTTACCAACTGAGCCACTGACTCAGTTCAGAGTCCTGGGTTTTCCTGGAATATAAAGAGTGTTTTCTGACAAATTCAGATAAAGATGTAATGTTTGGGATTTGAACCCACATCTTTACTGCATCAGACTCATCAGTCTATGTTTTTAACCACTACACCACTGTGGCTTGTTTTCTGTTGTGTGTTTTGTATGCTATGTATTGATATTTATTCTAGTACTGGTGAAAATTTTCGCTCACTTTGACATAAGCAGGGTTTGAACCCAGAACTCCCGCATTAAAACACAGCACTTTAATCATTTGAGCCACTTAGCCAGATGAGTAGAGAAGTGTTTTTGACAGGGTCATATTGAGATCTTTTGCTGTTTATTGATAAAAGAAAACATTTTCACTGATTCCGGTATAAGCTGGATTCAAACCCACAACCTCAAAGTTAAACTGTAAAGTTTTACCTGCTGAGCCACAGAGTCTGAGAACACACATCATGTTTTAATTCAGTAAATTGATATAAAGCACTCAATTTAGACATTAAGATCAGCAACAGCAGGATTTGAACCCAGGTCTCTCAGATTAAAGCACAGGGGTTTAGTCAATTGAGCTACTGAAACCAAAAAGTGTTATTGTGCTTTGAAGTATTTGTGTGTAGTGATGATTCTGTCCAAAAATATGATAAAATTGTGCAATAAAAGACAATCTACAGCTATTATGCTCTCCTCAGACTCTGTGGCTCAGCTTATTAAAGTGTCGTGTTTTAATCTTGGAGACCCGGGTTCAAACCTCGCTCTTGGTGACCTTCATTTGTAATTGTGTGTTTCTAATTAAATCAACAGGATTCTCAAATTGAAATCAACAGTCATTGAATTTGACCTCAGGACTCAGATTAAAACAGTTTGTTTGATCAGCCGAGCCGCTGAGTCTGAGAAACTTTATTTGTGTTTTGGATGGGATTTTGCTCATTGAATATTTAATATTATTTCAGTTTTTAAACAATGCACTAGAATTAACACAAGCTTTGTGTGGTTTCAATTTAGTTAACGAGCAAATTAACTAACGAAGCACATGATTGTTTAGCAGTTTTACTGAGGGATTTGTATTTAATCAAACAACTTTTCCACTCAAATGATTTAAATCCATGACTTTCCTCCTGTAAATCAGTTTAAGGCCACTAGTGCCTTTATGAATTTATCTTGGGTAAATCATCATTTGATTGTTTTAATGTAAACAGTAGTGAAATATGAGCTCACAACACTTTATCACCTGAGCTTGTGCTGCTGTGAACATGTGCTTTGGACAGTTGTGTTTAGAGGTTTTCTTCATATGATATAAAATATCAGCAGTGGGATCAATACTGTCTCACATAAACTTCTTATTTTTAATTAAAAATGTCAGCATTCATGAAACATATTTCTGTTTAAAATGTGCAAACAATCACAAAAATAGTCACCAAAAACTTGATTCATTTCAGCCTGTAATTGACTGAAAATAAATAACTTTTACATCAATTTTTAATCTTAATTTCTGCTGGAATAAAAGAAAAGAGTTGAGTCAGGAGATTTCTATCAGTGCTGATGAGCTTGATTAGCAGCTTCAGGTGTTTTTAATGAGGCTTAAACTGCTCTACAGCTGCAGGATTACACACTCTTCATTTCCTGTCCTCTTGCTGTTTTCATGCAGATGCACAAATCCTCCACAAGTGGGCACAACATTGACACATTGATCAGGCTTTCTTCATTAAATCTTTATTAAATGTGATGTTTGTCTGTAGATTGATGTGTTGATATGATGACCAGTCCTGAGCTTCACATCCTCCTCATCAGAGACACAGAGAAAGATTCAGTCAAACCTGCTACTGGAAGAGAAAAATCAGTCAAACAGTGCTGTAATCTCAAAAAGATGAACAAGTTAAACATGTCTAATATAAGAGGATACAGGGTCAGTATGAAACAGGGTGTGTGTGTGTGTGTATAGTTGGCAAATAAATGTATACAGAGGATGATTAATTTATATTTATGTAGTTTGATTTTTTATGTTTGAGAAAATATCAGGGGTCAGTAACCTTATTAATTTCTTTCACAGTAATTTTTTTCCCTTTTGTCTTTTAGTTGAACTGTACCATAAACATGCCCAATGGTGCAACAAAATAAAAATAAGAAAAACAACTCTTAATAATAGGATTTATCTTAATTGTTGGAATCGTATCTTTAATTAATGCTATTACTATTTTTTTTTCTCCATGACTTTTGAACTTGGACATTTTCAATATATACAGAGCTCAGCATATACGAGTACTCCCCTCACAAATCTGTCTTTTAAATTCATATTTTTAATAGGAAGCTTTACATTATTATATTTGTGCATATACATTAGATTAGTCAATACTGATGCCAAATCTGGAGCTTATCTAACAGAATAACTTACGATAACAGTCCAAAAACTAGCTAACCCAAATTTATGTTATAGAAAAAAAAATGAAATACAAATTTAAAGAGGAAAAATCAAGCGAAGCAAAAAAAAAAAAAAATAAATTAAGACTTTGTTCAAATATTATTGCAATATATAAAATATTAATATTAAATATATATTAAATAAATATTTATTTGCAATATTTTGCTTGAATTGAATTGTTTTCTCTTTCAATTTCTAAATATGTTTGGTGACTAAAATATCATTTTAATAAATATATCTGTTTAATAAATCTGTTTTGTTTAAAAGCATCAAAATACATATCCTATATTCACTGAGAAATTAATAAAACTATTCATTTTCAAAATGGGGTCTATTTAAGCACTGTAGGGGTGTCACAGCAAATGACAACACAATGGAACATACTGTATAGTTAAATATGAAAAAAAGTGAAATATGGAAATACAACAGTTAACACAACAGTTGTTATACACAAAGGAATTCACCTTTTACTTCATTTTAAATGATGACAATACTAATTATATTCATTTTAGTCATGTGTGACTGTGAAAATGCAACGTTATGTTACTTCATATTAAACTAATTTCTGTATTATTTGTTATAATGACAGTGCATCATATTTTATTAGTTATTTATTTTGCAAGATATTAGTATTCTGCTTAAAGTGTCGTTTGAAGGCACTTTATCCAATTCCTTAACCCAACTAGACTTCATTCAGAAAAAAAAAAACTGGAAATGCTATACTAGAAAATATACTATTAAAAAAATTCCAATAAAAAAAAAAAATTATATATATATATATATATATATATATATATATATATATATATAAATAAATAATGCATTTGTTTGAGAATTACCCTTTAGACCTTTCAAAATCTGATTAATTGGATATTTAGATCAATAAAATAGTCACCTCTTGTTTATTTGATGTCGTTTATATGGTTACACTCATTGGCCACAAGAGGGAGTTGTGGAGCAGCTGTTTGTCATCTGCCTTGTGCACATTTATCAAATAAAAGACAAGTTTCATTGACAGTCTGAAGTTTCAGCTTGTTTTTGTCACTAACGACTCATCTGTTAGAAAGCACAGAGCATTTTCCCACCTGCTCCTCCAAGCTTCAGGTTCAGTCTGACAAACATGAAAACTCTAGTCTACAACACTTGCAGATTATTTCACTTTATCATTAATTCAGTGCCACAAGAAGAAGAGGTATTACATATTTACATAGTTTTCTGAAAGAGACAGATATATAAAAATATATACATTGACATGAAATGAAATGTTTTCAGATCATTAGGTTTTCAGTGCTTTTTGTTTTGTCGTTCTAAAAGTTTTTCATATGATTTGAAGTCATTCACAAAATGGGAAAAGTTTGGTTTACATTGAGCCCACTTTTTCTTATGTATATGGTGTTTTCCTAATAACACAACACAAATAAAAATCTGTTGTGCTTTACAGTTCAAGTTGTCATTATCAGAATAAAACTACATCAAATAAACTCATTTGAAATAATAAGTTTGAATTTTCCTAAACATGTTTAGCAGGATGAGTTCAGTAGTATTTAGTCAGATTATTGCACTACAGTCCCCGCATATGATGTTACAGTGATGCCACTCAACTGAACACACATACACTAATATCAAGAGTGTCACGCGACTCACCTGTACGTCTAGTTTCCATAAGGTCGTGCAAAATTATTAGCTTAGCACTTTTAAGTACACATTTAAATGTGTACTTATTACTATTTAAGCTTGTAATTGTAAATATAAATATGCCAGCAGCTTGTTTACGTGCTGCTCTCTTGCGGAACTGCCTGCTGAACAGACGTAAAACATTACCTTTTATTATCCACCTGTTACTTACGGAAAGCGTACGGTGCCAAACATCTTGACGAAACGCGTTTTTTGTTGGCAACACGCACTGTCTCTCAGCGGCTATTTGTGACTTTTGAAATGAAAATGAAATGGTGAGAGAAATATAATAGTAAATAAACTATACAGCAAATCTAATCTATTAATTCAGTCAAACTAATAGATAGGGGTAATTTGTAGCCCAACCTTAAGATTGGAAGAGTCTTTTTAAGTGTCACCCATAATTTAAATCTCTGTAGACATGCTAGGGAAAAAGGTGGATAATTATTATAATACATAATAAAAAAATCACGGTTTTCTGCCTTACAAAGATGACTACTAATAAGCAGTATTTGAACAGATTCATGTTATTTTGTGGACCATAAGACAGCGATTTAACAAAAAAACTTGAATGAATTTATTTACAATTATTTAGAAAAAGACTTAATTATTCAGAAATGTATTTTTATGACCTTGCTCTACAGAATAAGGGACGGGAATAGACCAACAGAATCATGTGGACAGACACTGACTCATGGACAGGTAATAATTACGCACGTCGAGTACGATTCGATCCTGGATTAACATCTATTTATTCAAAAATGTAACCCCCTACCCCTAAACCCAACTATAACTGTAAATTATTCCCAAAATCAGAGGGGAATAATAGTTGGATAACAATCTTGTAGATATATAAACCTAATCATAAGCTTGAACTTAAAATAAACGACAAACGTTTCCCTTAATTCTGATTAGCTGATTGGAATGTTGTTTCAGGATCAACACAGATGTTAATCCAGCAACATTTTCGACTTGGTGAAATCAGGCTGGAGAATAATTACAACATTACAGTGCATATTTTATCTTGTAAATGTAATAATGATAACTCTAGTAGATTGCAATGAATGATTATATCACTTATAATGAAATTTTTTTCCAGGCATAAACATAACCACTTCTGAACATCATTCTTATCAAGTCAGTAAGTTGAATAAATAATGTTTTCTTTTTAGGAGGCAGTGAAACCTGCTTGGTTGTTTTCATCACACAGAGCAGATCTTCTGAATTGTAATAGGTATGTGGAGTGTTCTTTGGTAACTTTACAATGTTTTAGGCAACAATAAAAACATTGTGTGCGGAACATGAAGGAAAACATGGCCCTCAGGTTACGCTAAATATCAATTTTTATTCTTAAAAACCATACACGATACTCGACAAGTTTAAAATGTAAGTTGAATCACGATATCCATTTACATTGCGCAAGATAAACAGACATGTTATTTTATTTCCAAACGTTAAGATAAAAAACAAAACAGATCCTTAAAACAGATGGATAAACATTCATTCCCATTATAGGAAGACGCTATAGAAAAAAAAAAAAAAAGAGTTATGGATTGTTTTAATATATCTGCTCTAAATTGCAAACTTAAGCAGTTTCTTTTTATTTAATAAACAGGATAAAACAAAATAACTTAAAAAAAAACTGTGCAGTTGCGATTACTGAAAAAATCTGAATCCCTTTCTCACGTTTTTCTCAATTCTTCTCCTTAATTACATCCTTTATAAACAAACAATTGGAGAGAAGCAACAGTCTTAACTGGAACCCTGCTGCCAAAAATAAATCTAAACATTACAAAAAAAAAAACACACAAAACATTATTATTTTGACCATAAGTTTCATGCTATAAGCCACCCTGAGTATTAGATTACTTGGAGAACCAATCACGACCCTTGTTTAAAGATTGCCCCACCCCCAGTGAATATAATCTATGCAAAAATCCCTGTAGGTCTGGTTCAGCAGGTTGAGATGTTCTTATTTCTGCATAAAAATACAATTTATTTATATGGTCTGTATCAAAACGTTCCTTGGGAATCTGCAATAAAGTACCCTGTGCTGTGATACCAGTGTTATACGCATGTTTTCTTGAAAATTCGTCATGTTAATTCCTTCGCATTTCCAGTATTTCAGGTCTTAAATATACTCTACAAACATTTGCAGCAATGTTTTTTTTTAGCTGACAGCAATTTTTTATGGAATAAGCAGGAAAACAAAAAGTACATCCTTTTTCATTTTCATATGATCAACAAACAAAACACTTGAGGAAATATTATTTTTAAAGAAAAAGAAAAAAAAAAACATGAAACAAATTTTGAAAACAATTCACTCTTTTTCCTTCCTTTATTTTTCCTTTTAAACCAAAACAACAATTTACTACCTAAAAGACAATCTTAAGTTAAAATTTAAATCATTGCATTTTCAATTCAATTATCTAGGTTTTTTCAGCCTGAGTAAACAAACTTATAATACATTGGCAGGAACTTAATGTCATCGTTGAACTGACTGTGGACCATTTCAAATAGTTAAAATCACAGATGCATTCATTCTTTAAAGGCTGAAGTAGCGTGGCCTCCACTTCCAAAAAAAGAAATTTAAATAAAAAATAAAATTCACACCACTGAAAGCGTGAAGACTCCAGCTCCAGCCATTTCCAAATTCCAAACGAGAATGAGACACAAACTTGGAGCTTAAAAAAAGAAAAATAATTCAGGGGGGGGTGAAGTAAGTATGAGAGGAGATGGATGTATGGACAGAGATCCTCGTCTACGGCTCCCTCTCCTCACCCATCCCAAGAAAAAAAACCTCCCATGGACCTCAATACCTCTGCTCACTGCTATACAAGCCTTAGTGTTATCTATTTGGCTAGGAGGTTCTAAGTATCTACAAATATATAACAAATAAAACTTGCAGGCAAAAATAGTTCGGTTTCCATAGAAACACCCTTTTTTTCCTGAAAATACAGCAGTATCTGAAATATTTCTCATTTGTCCCCATTTCTCTGCATCAGGAAGCTCTTCCACCAATCAACAGAAGAAAAAAAAGTATCTACAAACTTTGTAAACAGACCTGTGTCTTCCAAAAAACATAAATATTTCAAAATATTAACAGCCAAAATGATGCAGAAATCAGTGTTTTAATAAGCAAAGGGCAAAAAGAAAAAAAAAAAAAGTACAACACCATCCAGATAAAGAGAAGCGGAAGCTAAGGGCTAAGCTCCCGAGAGCTCCTTGGCTTCGCCACTCTTATCCAATGAGTTCTCCAGGCTTCAGTCTCTGTGGAGATGAACAGGTGTTGTGTGCCGTACCGAGGGCCGGAGTTGATCAAAGGGACGTCTCTAGGCTGTGCATGGGGCTCCCGGGAGCTGAAGGTGTGGCTGATTTGCTGGGATCCAGGAAGAGGTGCACGCCGCTATCGACGGCATTATTGTTCTGATTGGGTGAGGGTGGAGGAGGAGGTGTAGGGGTCGCATTTCTCTTTGTGGGAGCATCGTCCTCCGCGTCCGTGTCGTCGATGAGAGGGATGTGGGGCTCCGAGTCCTCTATCCGGAATTCTGGATGGGTCATGAAGTTGTGGATGGAGGTTCGAGACTCTGGCTTCTCCAGACCCTCATAGGGTGACAGCGAGCTGCGGAATGCATTCACCACCCGGATCTGTGGGAGAACGGGATGTAAAGTCAGCTATGCTGCTCGAAGAAATGCTCTGCTAGTTTGCACACGTCCACAACAGGCAAACTATGTTTTTTTTTTTTAGATAAGGTTAAACCAAATGGGCTGGTTTTAATTGATGAGTGGAGAGCAGTGAGGTTAGCGCACCAAAACCTTCTGAGAGAGTGTGTGAGCGGTCAGATGTCGTGCAACTAAGAGAGAGAAAGAGTGGACGAAACGCTTGAAAACCTGATGCTTGTTACGGTGAGCTTATCCTCTGACCGTGGGACAGACATTCCTCTTTTCTCAGGGTTGAGAAATAACAGATGTACAAAACTGGAAAGAACTTAGGGCACCTTCTCAGTTGTAAATCACAGAAAGCCAATTATATTATCCAAAATGCAAATGAGATAAGAGAGAAAAATGGAACAGAAGAGACAGGAGAAGAGAGAGAAAGAGGCCAAGGTAACCCCAGAGGACACAGCTCAACACATAAGGTTAATATTTTTGGGCATGCGTGTTTTTTTGAAAGGGAAGGGATCGATCATAGATCATGTTGTGAAGTAGAGACGCAAAACTTTAAAGCAGCCAAGCAAGTTTAAGCTAACCAGCACAAGTAAATTCACAAACGGGCTAGAGACTGGACCCATGCAGAGCAGCACTACCTTGTGGTTCATTAGAGGTAAACCTTTGAGTATAGCCCATGACACATTTCACAGAATCTAAGAAGGAATATGCGGCAATCAGCGATTCAAACTCACTTTCCTAACGTCCAATATAAGTCATTGGCAGGAAAATCAAGACTACAATCAAAGACGGTTATGCAAAGTGCATTGAACAGAGAAAAAGGGGACTGTGGACAGCCAGGACCTGATGAAAGATGGAAATATTGATGTGGTTAGAATCGTGCCAAAAGACAAACAGATACAACATGATTCCACCAGCTGCAGACCTTCCCTGTAAAATAACAAAGTTACACCAAAAGAGACAGACAGAAAGAGAGAGAAAAAGAGAATGGTAGACCTGGCACCAAGTAACATGAGACAGAGTGTAAGGAGGAGGAAACTGTTGGGTACAGACAGTAACGCCAATGTCGTAGAATGAGCAAAAACTGACAGAAAAGGTGACGAACAGCAGAACTAGAGAAAGAGAAGAGGAAGTCATTTGCGTCTGAACTACAGAACAACATCCGATATCTCACTTGTCGATGCTACGGACACCCAGCATACTTACCGAGCCTGCACTTTTAAAAAAAGTCTCACCGAACTATACACAAGACCAATTTGGCACGATTGGTCGGGTTATCAGTGTGACCATGGGCGTATACTCAAAACATTTACGCGCAGAAGACTAGGAGCCTGGCGAGCAGGCGCAGGGCTGCAGACACACCAGACGGTATTAGACAACGACTCTTCGTCAGTGAGACCCAGCCAAAGCCATCAAACACAGACACAGATACTTCAACCTTAACACTTAAGATACACAGCCGTTAACATTGAGAAGCAATGTGGAAGATGTTTCGAGATACATTTCATTTCAAACAAGAGAGCGAGAGAGATAGAGAGAAAGAAGGACATTAGGAGAAGAATGAAGACCGTTAGGCGAGAGGAGGAAATGTTAATTGTCATGCACTAATAAACGCGCACTCACACCCGACAGTGGCAGAAGCGGTGTTGAAGGCAGTAGCAGGAGATAAGGCTACATGTGTAGGGCTAGAAACATTGGTTACATCGTGCTGTTGGCTGCCGCTGGAGGGCTGGCGCCTGACGGCCGCCTGAAAGGAAATTCCGCTCTGGAACGCACTCACTACATCCATCTGGAAGGAATCAGAGAGTGTGATAGGCCCAGAGAACGCACAGGAGAGAGAAAGACAGAGAGTCAGAGGAAGAAGAGAAGAGAGAAGAGGAGGGATAGAGGAAGAAGGGCACCCATATAAAGAAGACAGATCAGCTGAGAGAAAGAGAGAGAGAAAAGGCACTGAATTAAAAGAACCTGACCTGACATTTGCCTTTAGAATTGATCAGCTTATTGCTTTGACAAACTGAATTAATAAACCCTCTTCCACCAGTATAAGGTCAGCATAAGTAGTGGATCGATTGGAGGTAGTACTAACTCAAACCATAATCAGAGAAAAGGGAATTCGAAATTAGGTAAGGTGGACATTCAGGATCCTGAGCTTGGCCAGAGGGGAATGCGGAGTTGTGAGGTTTTCGAGAGGTTACCTGGGTCTGAATGCGGTTGAGGCCTCTAAACCAGAGGATCTGCCCCCTGCGGAGCTCTCGCTCGGCGTGGTCAATTTCATCAAGGTCTTCCAGCTCTTCCAACTCCTCATCCGGGATTTCCTCCTTCTGCGTTCCATGACCAGCAGTCTTCAGGAACGTCAGCCGGCTTGTGGGGATCGTGGAGATGACCTGAATGAAAGAGATAGATGGATATCAGGTTGCCATTCCAAATGGGAAAAAAAAACATTCTAGGAGTTCAGTCCGCTGCCACCAGGGGGCACTGCCGGATTGTTATTTGGCAAGTTTGGATTGGTGTATTGAGAGCTGGTTACAGGCATGAAGAAGTTGCTTTTTATACGATAGAGCAGGGGTGCCTAAACTCGGTCTTGGAGGGCCGGTGTCCTACATATTTTAGTTCCAACCCAAATTAAATACACTTCAACTAGCTAATCAAGCTCCTTCTAGGTATACTACAAACTTCCAGGCAGGTGTGTTGACCCAAGTTAGAGCTAAACTAAGCAGGAAACCTGCCCTCAAAGACCGAGGACATCCCTGATATGGCGGAACAGTCAATGCTTACCTGTCCCCAGAGTAGACATCCAAAGCCCAAGAAGATGCACCATAGCCACTGTTCAATGTTTAAACCAACACAGCTGAACGGCTTTCCTCCAAACTGCACGATCACAATCTAAGTAGTAAAAAAGGTCCATTTACTTTGAGTTTATTACGCTAGATCAAATTTAAAGTCTTAATTTGGTTATTGGGCTTCATGCAGAGATTTCTAAGGCTCCCTTTATACCTGAATAACGAATGTCCCAAAGACAATGGTGCAGAAGATCATATTGTTGAAAATGCCTTCAAAGACGTTTCGTTCTCCGTGGATCTTCCGTGCATTAATTTCATTGAACAGCTGCATCATCACAAAGGTGTTGAAGACGATCGTGTAATGCTCAGATGGGGGAGCGTGAAGATCGGCGTAACGTCCACTGTCAATGTTGAACATCTTCTCACCTGAGAGATTAATCGAAAGTACAAATATTAAAGCATTGAAAATAAAATTGTACAGAAGGATAATGCTTTTTGGCACTTTGGCATGCAGTTGATGGGTATTAAACCAAAGAAATGGTGCACAGAAACAAACATATCAAAATATCACACTCACACAAGTGCTTGATTTACTAATGTGCTGTTATTCTTACCAGCAAACAGTAGAGTAAAGATGATGATGAGCTGGTAGACAGCATGACCTAATATGTTTTTCATCATTGTCCTAGAGATGAGCGGTTTATTACGGCCATAAGGCTTCCTCAGCAGAAGAGATTCAGTGGGGGGTTCAGTGGCCAAGGCCAAAGAGGCAAGTGTGTCCATAATGAGATTTACCCATAACATCTGTACAGCTTTTAAAGGAGAGTCCTGGGAGAGACAGAGAGAGAGAGAGAGAGAGAAAAAACAGGAGGTGACTGTTCTGACCTCATTCCCTGTTGCCACCTTCATAACATTCAAGAACACCCTCTCATTTCTGCATTTGCATGAATCCTTTTTAGCTTTTTATGCACGTATTAGGAGAGGAAAATCTGCATAATGAATTTAAACATGAGAATACCGAGCTGAAAAAAATAACACGACAGCACTTTGTGAATGACAAGAGCTGGAATTCTGTTGGAGTTTTGAGTGCGCGGATATCGAGTTGGATTGCTCATGAGCAATATCCAGGGAAAATGATATACAAACCAAGCAGAACACCTGAGGCTTGAAGCCACGTCCTGGCTGCTGACAGCAATGCGAAGCGCAAATGTAATCCTCCCATTCATTATGCAATAATACAGGACCTCAACTGCAATCAACCTGACTATCATTCCATTTACCCGAAGAGAGCTGGCTCATTTTGGACTGGTGCTTTGCCTGTGGACAGTGATGCCAGACCCCATGCTGACTGCCTCCAAGTCTTCCTGCCTCAGACTAACAATTTCCAATCACTTCAGATAGGATGGGTAGCAATCAACTGCTCCCATTGACCACTGCGGTGCATCTGTTAAGTTGCAATCGTTTGCAAAGAGCTGCGCTATTTACCTTAACAGTTGCAGCCCTATTGTGCTTCATGGTAGAGGAGAGCTTTTTATAGACATACCTGTGTGATGCAAGCTCCAGTGAAGGCCACAATCACAGCCACCACGTTGACGGTGAGCTGGAACTGGAGGAATTTTGAAATGCTGTCGTAGACATTTCGCCCCCACATGACGGCCTTGACAATGCTGCTAAAGTTGTCATCAGTGAGGATAATGTCGGAGGCTTCTTTAGCCACGTCAGTGCCGGCTATACCCTGAGAATAAAAAAAACTCACAGTGTAAAAGCCATTCAGACTAAAATGCAATGTTAAAATAACCCACTTAATACAGCTTTTAGTTTTTTTTTGTTTGTTTGTTTTTACTGAGGACAAACAAATTAGGCTAAAAAATGAATTATTTTAGAAGTAATTCAAGTTTTCACTTGTTTCCTTTTCTGTAGCAACTGTAGTTGGACGCACATACCATGGCAAACCCAACATCGGCCTTTTTTAAGGCAGGGCCATCATTGGTGCCGTCTCCTGTTACTGCTACAACCTGTCTCTGCTCCACAACAGTGCTGTCAATTATTCCTGTAAGAAAAAACAATCAGTGTTGAGCTTGTTATTGAAAATAGTAACAAGTTATAGATACTAGTTACTTCATTAAAAAAGTAACTCAATTACTTTATCGATTACTTACACCAAAAAGAAAAGCATTACTGTTAAGACTATTTTTTTAGTTACTTTTCCAAAGAACATTTTTAATGCTCCAAAAGGCTTAATTTGTGCCAGGACACGCCGGATCCGGAACCTCTAAAATCTGACCCAGCACCTCATTTTACCAATCCCCCTACTCACCCGCCCTCCTCCACTGTCCGCTGTTCACTTTCATTTTGTTCCGCGACTAATCAACCCTCTTCACTTTCGTCCGCGACAACCAACCCCCGCCCCGGTTCTTAACATAGTATGCCGGATCCGTTACCCCCATCTGTTCCGGAATCTCGCGATTCACAAATTAAGCACTGATGCTTCCATTAAAGCCCAAATAGTGTCATTAAAGCGCTGCATGGAGAATACACTGTTGATCAACTTCACAGTACTTGTCAGTTATTTTTTAACACAAATTTTTCATACCAGCAGCACAAAAAACAAACAAAAAAAACACACAAGGTGATAAACCAGCTGAATAATATATTCAGAAACAAAAACAGCAAAAACTAAAGTTGCTTCAGCATTATAATAGATTGTTTTTAACCGTTAAACATGTTCCTTCAAAGCTCAAGTATGAAAACTAGCAACAATATACAACCATAAATTAAACCATAAACACTAAATCCTTATGAAACAAATAAATGAAAGTAATCCGAATTATTATTCAGAATCAATTTGATGAAACTCAGCACCAAAAAATTGCTATTATAGACTACAAATTTTATGCATTTTAAACCAAACCAAACAAAAACAAAAATCTATGTGCAATTTTTAAACTAACCACAAATTAAATGTGGTACATCAACAACTTATGGAAAGTAAGTTGTGTATATTCAAAGTGCAAAATCTGCTGTTGTATAACAGCTATAAAAATGTTTAACAAAAAAAAAAATTAGCCAAAATTGATCAACTTACCAAGAAATGGACAAATGCATCATATTGTAATGATAATGGAGTTACTATATTTAAAAAGTAATGCGTTACTTATTAGTTACCGTCAATAGTAAAGCCGTTACAATAACGCATTACTAGTAACATGCGTTAGTGTAACAACATTACTATGCCCAACACTGGTCATAATAAACAGCATGACGTTACATTACAGAGCAGAATTAGACTTTTAAAACAGAACTATTGGCTCATACCTTTAACTAGTGTATGCTTGTCTGTGGGCGAAGATCTCGCCAGGACCCGGAGTTTAGGCCATATTTTGTCTATCCGCTCTTGTTCGATCTGGAAAAAAAAACAATAAAAAACAGGATCGTATCATGAGCTTGTGTGTTTGTGTGAGAAGTCCTGCCATTAATAGATTGTGCCTCTCACCTCTCCCTTTTCATTACGGATGCGGCGGTTGAACTCTTTGCCCTCCAAGCAGAGGAAATCATCTCCTACCTGCAGGATGCCACATTTAGTTGCTATAGCTCGGGCAGTATTAAGGTTGTCCCCTGTGACCATGCGCACCGTGATTCCAGCACGCTGGCACTTTCTAATGGCATCAGGGACCTGAGCAGGAAAGAACAAGTGACCGTGACCGAGAGCTTATTACTTGTACATTGCATTGCATTTCACGCAAGAGAATAACAAGGAAATTTTGTGTACTTCTTCATTTTACTAGGGCTGCAAGTATAGTTGATCATTTATTAATTTGCTACATTTTTCTGTCTCAGAATATTTCGGATTGATAAACTTCAGAAAGATTATTAAGACACATTATAATTCATTACCTACAAAATTATTATTCCATATCCTCCTTTATGTTATTCTCCATAGATTTAGCAAATTAATAAAAATATAGTGAGTCTATCTATCTATCTATCTATCTATCTATCTATCTATCTATCTATCTATCTATCTATCTATCTATCTATCTATCTATCTATCTATCACCATCCCTCCATCTAACCACCCATCCCTCCATCTAACCATCAATGTATCTATCTATCCATCCATCCACCTACCTACCTACCTACCCATCTATCTATTTAACCATCCCTCCATCTAACCATCAATCAATCAATCCATCCATCCATCTACCTCTCTATCCAACCATTCCTCCATCTAACCATCCATCTAACCATCTATCTATCTATCTATCTATCTATCTATCTATCTATCTATCTATCTATCTATCTATCTATCTATCTATCTATCTATCTATCTATCTATCTATCTATCCATCCATCCATCCAACCATCCCTCCATCTAACCATCCGTCCCTCCATCTAACCATCCATCCATCTATCCCTCCATCTAACCATCCATCCATCCCTCCATCTAACCATCCATCCATCCATCCAATCATCCCTCCATCTAACCATCCCTCCCTCCATCTAACCATCAATCCATCTATCTATACCTCCATCTAACCATCAATCCATCTATCTATCCATCCATCCATCCACCTACATACATACCTACCTACCTACCTATCCAACCATTCCTCCATCTAACCATCTATCCATCTATCCCTCCATCTAACCATCAATCCATCTATCCATCCATCCATCTATCTATCCCTCCATCAATCCATCTATCCATCCATCCATCCATCTACCTACATACCCACCAACCTACCTACCAACCATTAAATTGTGCTCCATATGTTTGACTTGCATATACATTAGTACTTCATTGGCAATGAAGCTAGCCACTAGTTTGTGAAGTTTGAAATCTTTAGCAAAACAGAAATATGCGTGACTTTCTAACTTAACCAAGCATTGAGGATAACAAGTCTCAAAGTTATGTCAAAACACATAACGGCACACCATGTTAAACCATATTCTTGAAATGCTTACTACTACTACACATTTGCACATCAGAGAGTTATGTCAATAGAAAAGTGCCATAAAGTGACGTCATTGCTGGACATTTTCCATGCACTATGCACACACGCAAATATAAGAAAGCAGCCAAAATTTTACAAAGCAATTTCTCTATTAAAACACCAACAGCATGTACCTCAGGCCTAACCGGATCTTCAATGCCCACGACACACACACAAGTGAGCCTGGTGAGGATATCGGCCTCATTATCCCAGTCTGGTTCTCCTTCAGAAGCAGGAAAGTCCCTGTAAGCCAGGCAGATGGTCCTCAGGCCCTCAGAGGCCATAGGTTCGATTACTCTCTTCACCATATCATCTCTGTCCCTGGGCCGGAAAACCTTCGCCTCACCCGTCGATGTCAGAATTTTAAAGCACCTGGATGAGAAAAGAGCAACAGATAACTAACAGCACAGAGAAACCAAGCCATCCCAATAATTTCCCCAGGGAAATCTATCAATAACGCAGCCTGGGGGGGTTTAGAGCGAGAGGTGACTCTTTTGATCTGTCATTCAAAGTTTGCTGACACTTCTTTAAAGGAAATGCTCGAATGCTTCAACGGTTACCTTTAAGATTCATAAGTGTCAAGCTATTAAAAAAAATGACCATTTATGACGGCATAGAGGATGACGTACTTCTTCAGCAGAATCTCTGAGGCTCCTTTGCTGAACATCCGGTAGCTTCCGTCATCATTCTTTAGCACGGTGCTCATGGATTTCCTGACGGAGTTGAAGGTGTAGACTTTGTAAAGCTTCTCTTCAGGGATTTCGTTGCGTACTGCTTGATAGTCTTTTTTCAAGTCCAAGGCAAAGCCCAGCAAGGCACATTCAGTTTTGTTGCCCACCTGACGATTCAGGCCTCCCTCCTTCTCAGGGGACTGAAAGAGAGAAGAGTTAAAAACTTACAAAAGATATAATTAAACATTTTGTGGAAGGCTTTCATATTTTTAATAATTTTAATCAAAGTTATTTAAATGCACAGTGGATTAAGGACTACAGTTTTGTCATTTCTATGAATTCTCCTGCAACTGTGTGTACTGCGGGACCTCCAAAAATGCCTGTGTTTTTGCATGGCACTTATGTTGTTGGGAACTACGATACAAAGGAGATTGAAGGAAGAGGCCAACAAAAAACATGTTTAAATTGAGAAAGGATTGAATTAATTTTGAAGTTTGGATTGCAATGAAACATATATTAAAGAAAAGATCCAGCAGAAATGAACAAATCTGTCATCACACTTACAAGCAAGCTTGTCCAGAGCCATGAAAATGGCTATCAATATTTAAAAAGGACATAATGCGCCATGTTGCAAGCTTGGGAGTTTTAATATAATTTTTTATACACTTTATAGCATTTATTAACATTTTGGATTGGCTTTAATGTTTTTTTTTTTATTTGAGACAAAACAGTTATTCTTTTAAAGTTTGGTTTTATTAAAGATCAGTTTTATTAAAGGTGTTTATTCAATTATTAAATTGATCAGTATTTATTAAAGATCAGTATAAATACTTTAATACTGATACTACTGGTGTAGTTTAAAGTGAGCAATTACAGAAGGGCATTGTGTAGTAACAGAAAGCTCATGACAATTATTTCATTTGAAAAGCTTTGCAGGCATAATGTTTGTTTAGGTTCTCACCATAATTTTGGTGGTGTAAGCACAGTTGACACTGATGCCCACTATAAGCAGGTCCATGGTGCTGGCAGGGACAACGTCAGGCTCAGGAACTTTCCTGTAGTGCTTGTCAGCAATAAAAACCTGAACTACTGTCATCCGATTCATAGTCAGAGTTCCTGTCTTATCTGAACAGATGGCTGTGGCATTGCCCATGGTTTCGCAGGCGTCAAGATGCCTCACTAAATTATTGTCCTTCATCATTTTCTGAAACACAGAAGCAAAGTGAAACAATTGGTTTGGGATAAGAGGCTGGTAGACAGACACACAAAACAATAAACAGCTTGAATGCAAGATTAAACAGGAATGTCCACTAATCCCCAATTAAACAACATCCAGAAGTGATGCTACTGTATGAGATGAGCGATAATTGCAGTAAAAAATATACATGAATGGAAATAGCAGATCATCTTCATTGGATCAACATATTGTTTGGCTCAACAAACAGGGCTCACTTCTAAGATAGAAGAAGTTAGTCATGAAAAATCGAAACATTAAAACAGAAAAGCGAAGTCATACTTTGACAGAGTAAGCCAATGAGATGGTAACAGCCAGCGGAAGACCCTCAGGAACGGCCACCACCAGTACGGTCACACCAATGATGAAAAACTTAACAAAGAACTGGATGTAGATGGGTATACATCCTGAATCCCAAGGAATCTTATCCACCCAGAAAGTGTCCACCACGAACAGCACCACCAAGATGATCACGGTGATGGCTGACATCAACAAACCTGCGAAAGGACACATACATTAGCACCTCTGGAGCCCACGCTAAATGCATCTGATGTCCCAGCAAAAACCATTACCAGTGTGAGATTGACTGTTAGCCCTCAAGACCTCAGCAAGCCATTTGACAAATGCAGCTTTGTGTCCTGTGCTGACATATTTCCTATTAAAACCCAACATTTTGAAGAGACATCCATTTTTTAATAGCCAAAAGGCTTTAGTAATGCCACAGCCATGAAGACTAGTCAATCACAAGAAGTACCAGGAGGCAGCAGGATTTTATTATTATAGAGAGAATCTGACTGGGTGAGAATCTGTGTAGTGCAGGATGAGTCATCATCAAGTTTTTCCCCCAAGTTGGAGGAAATAAATAGACCAAGTGATAATCCATTTATTACAGGGTTTCTGTGGGTTTCACCAAGTCAAATGCAAGACTTTAAGACCTTTTTAAGACCATGAAGAAGGAAAATCAAGACTTGTATAGGATTTATTTAATGGCCAAGCATCATCAAAAAACTAATTCTAATTAGTTATTTCTAATATTTTGTATTTCTTATATACTTTTAATAACCTGTCACAACTAGCAGACCCTAGCTAGACTGTTATAATATTAGTTATGAATATAGTTTGCCTAAACGTTTTATTGGGATGTATTGTTGGTGATTGGATATGTGTTGGATTGTTTGGGTGGCTTTATATACATTCATTCCTTCGGCTTAGGTCCTTATTTATCAGGGGTCACCACAGCGGAACGAACTGCCAACTATTCTAGCATACGTTTAACACAGCGGTTGCCCTTCCAGCTACAACCCAGTACTAGGAAATTTAGCTTTACATAAACAAGGAAAAATTAAGACCCATTTAAGGACAATATTTCAGTCAATTAAAGACTTTTTATTTAAATTTTTTGGAAATTTTAGACTTCAAGACCCTGCGGACACCCTGTATTAGGAGAACACTAGCGTACAGATGAGCTCTAAGTGACCATAATTACCTGCTTTTCCGATTTGGACCGCCAATTTGGTCAGCTTCCCTTGCAAAACCGATTTCTCTTTCTTTGGCAAGTTGGCTTTTCTCTTCTCCTCGCCATCAGCCCCTTCATCACTGTTTAGAGGCTGCATCTCCATTGCAGCCCCATCCTGGGCTTTTGCTAAAAAGAAAGGGAATGTAATAAAACAATGAACATGTGGTGGGCACAGGAATTCGAGTTCTAATAGATTTAAGTTTCCTCCTTCTGACCATAGGAAGCGTTTTCTAATTAAATTGTGCTTCCCACACAAATATAATTAAGCGACTAGATAAATTAATTAGAATGGTGTCCATAAATGCACAATGATTGTATTATAGTCATAGAAAACACATTGAATAGCCACATGCGAGCCCCACGTGACAGGGTATCCTAGGAGACGTGAAACCTGAGGTGTCCAGCCCATCACTTATCACTACAGGCTATAAAAGAAGACATGTCTGATCTCAAGGCCATCGCTCTGCGTGCTAAAAGTACAGCCTGCCAGTGAGGTGACATCACACAAACAAAGAACTCAGCATGCATGCAATCATACAGACAAGCACGCAGCAGGGCATCTCCGTCGATCTCTGCTCAAACGTGAGGCAGTCGGCTTGTGTGCAGGATTTAATGGGTGCGTGATGTGAGGTAATGCGACTGCGTCTGAAAATTAGCAGGGGGCGACGTGGAACTGCTATTCTACTTTGCAGTGTTGCCGCGCTCTGAGCACAGAGCCGTAATCCTCTGCTGGATTAGAGCTCATTTCTGGCAGGGCAAACTGTAGCCAGGGATTCAATAAACATACGTGCATGCTACTTTTAGAGTAAAGAAGTAAGGCTTCGGAACCCGTTTCAGACTGAATGTGGACTCTGTCCTGCTTGGGTATGTGATTTTAGATAATAAAAAAGACAATCTGAACTCTAGCTGTACACTAAACATTAGGGGTGAGTAGTATTTTTTAAAGGCATTAAGTCAAAATACAAAGGAACAACAATGCTGTGAAATATTAGCACATTGAATAATTTTCTTTTTTCAATTTAAATGTTTAAAAATAATAATTTGATGTCAAAGCTAAATTCTCCACACCAGGGATGTTCATAATAACAAATTCATCGTTAACCGAAAGGTACTGATTAACTGTATCAGTTAAACATTTATTTTATTTATTTATTTTAAATGGTATGCATAAATGTGCAACACATATTTGTTAACTCGCAGGACGGTAACACATGCAACCACAAGCGCCTACAGACATATTTTGCCAAAGAAGCAAAATGAAAGAAGAATATTGCTGGTCACAGTTTGACACAGACAAGTTGATGCCAAACCAGCGCTGATGCTGATGGCCTGTGTCCTGGAGCCGTGTCATAATCACTTCTGTTTATTTGCACAAATAGAGAAAGAAGCAGCAAAACAAAACTTTCTGAAATGTGAGCTGCTTTGGAAACAAGCTGGCCACAAGTACGAGCGTCAAGATTCCTTCCATCAGAGCGCACTCTGGCACCGCTCATAAACACAATAAATAGGCTATAATTTTGATGATTTAGTGTACAAACCAAGCTTTTTTTTCCATTTGGAAAATTACAGTTATTATTGGTGCTTATAAAATATCAATTCTTAAAATAGCCTACATAATCTGCGAATCAAACAAATCCAAAGATTTTCTTAATTGTTGAACTACTCACCAAACAGAGGCTTTCATTTTATAGGTTATAAAACATGTATGCAAATTATGCAATATCATATGCAAACAACAAAATTGTTATATCTTATAGCAGCTTATACTTTACAAAAAGTTAACATATGAGTCTTGTCATTGTCTTTTATCACACACAGTGTGCGCACATGAACCGAAAGTGAGAGAGGAAATAAAAGCACACAAGCTTTGAGGTAAAACCAGACGCTCAACACATAATTTTTAAAATAATGACGTCTATTAAAAATGTTGACAGAGGTTTATGATACAAGAATAACAGCAGAGCATTATTTGATGCATATTTTCCGTAGAACGATCGGAACGAGATTTGAGGCTGTTTTTATTTGACTGAGAAAAAAAAACATATGATGGGTGTTTTCATTTTGTAATCTAAAGTTGTCATTTAAGTAACAAATATTTAGGGCGTATTCAGGCCTATTTATTTTATTCTTTTTATTTAGTCTGTTGTTTTTTTCTATGCTGGTGGAAACACTGAATGTGTGTGTTGTTAATATGTTCGCATGTTAAAATAAATCAGTTCTTTAAAGAGCAATATTTAATGTTTCAGACACAAACTAGACACGGAAATTAAAAAATATATACATTTAATAATAATTAATATTAATCTAACCAGTTAACGGTTAATATTTGGTTATCAAGCGGCGGTTGTTATTTGGCCAAATTTAACCGAAATGAGCATCCTTACTCCACAAAAGACTATAGAATTCACAAGACGTGTCACTCTTATAGTTTTGAATAAGGAAAAGCGTAACGGTCTATATGCCGAATGAAGCCCCGCCTTCTAGTACAGAAGCCAATAAGCAATCGCTACAGACTGGCTGAGTCTCGGGAGGGGGCGCACAAACCAGACGTAAATTTCTGCAGATTTTGTGCGATTCAAACATTTAGAAATGAAACTAATGAGACAGTTGTAGTTTAATTCTACTGTTAATTCCTAATGTGAAATTTAACAGAATGCCCGAGTATACTGCCTGAGAGGCGTTTTAAATATGGCCACCGAGTGAAAAGACTTGACCTAAGGGGACTTTGACTCCACATAAAATAAGTAATGGTTTGAATTGTTAGAAATATTTAAATATTTAAATATATTTAAATATACATATACATATACATATATATATATATATATATATATATATATATATATATATATATATATATATATATATATATATATATATATATATATATATATATATATATATATATTTTTTTTTTAAGTAACTAATTCCTATTATTGCAAAGCTAGATTTTCAGCAGCAAGTTCTCCAGTTTTCACAAGATCCTTATTATTTGATGCAAATTTTATATTATTTTTAAATGTTGAAATAGCTGAATATAAGAATTCTTTAAATGATAAAGTCTGTTTTTGAATCATATATCATGTAAAATGCCTTTACTACTAACCTCAAAGTTTTGAAGGGTACTGCAATCCGCTAATTCATGCTAACGCGTCAACACTACACACCTGCACACTTCTTTGCACCCACACTAGTGTGGATAAGCTTTAATGAAGATCCAATAGCACTAATGGGTTAAGGCGATGGTTTTAATGCAGGCGGCAGCATGTAAGAGGGTGGCCTGCTAAGCCAATATGGTGTTCATTATGTCATTAAGTCAATAGGGTTACTCACCTTTCTTTCGGTTCTCCACAGAGCCATCCTGCTTTTTATCTGCAGAGAGAGTAAAAGAAAAGCCACATAACAAACACTCATTAATTTATTCATTATTCGCCATTATGCAAGCAACGGTTTTGGGGCGCACATTTAAACATATTTACAATTATGCAAATCTTCTCTTTGATTTAACAGAATGGGAAAAGGCCCTAGAATATTTACGAACAGATGTGTGCCAAGACCTCATGAGGCTTGCAAATCCACTGCATTGGCTAAAGCATGAATGCAAAATAATTTGTAATGAGGTGCACAGTCGCTGAACAGCAACTTGCGGCCCAACCTCTAAAAGTGCTGAAATATTCATGCATCTGCAGGCACTCATTTGGAGACCCAACACGTGAGCCACGGGCAGCAGAAATGCATTAAATGGCAGTTAGTTATTGGAGCGCAGAAGAAATCGTTAGAATTTTCTATGAGTCACTGCTTCAGACATTTTATACCAAACTGAAAAATAAAGCTATATTTAAAAAATATATATAAAAATCCAACAAAAGCAGGAACACAGCAACCTATTCAATCCATGTCTGCAGCTGCACGCTGAAAAGGCCACTGGTTGGTCTGTTTTATTTTCCGAGACGCATTAAAAAGACTTCAAATAACAGGCATGACTTACTTTTCTTCTCTTTCTTTCGCTCCTTTTCTTTTTTCTTCTCTTTCTCTTCCTCATCATCGTCGTCTTCTCCTGCCCCCAATAATGTGAAGATGATTCCAGTTTGGGAATTGACTCCGACAGCAGTGACCACGATTTTTCCAGAGCCCTCCATGACGTGTGTACCTGGACAAATCAATATGAGGAGAATAAGACCTGGACCAAACCCTTACCATTGATTTTCGTTGTCTGAGTGTTGATATTCACACAAGTTCCGCCATAGTCAGTAACAGATCAGTGACATTTTGTCCACAACGTAAGGGTGGAAGCCCTCACAGGTTTTATTGCATCTTAGGGTTGAGGAAGGGGTCCATGAAAAAAAAAAAACAGTAGACTCAACATGCTAACTCTTGGTCTTCTGGAGAAGTGCCCACTCAGGCTCACAAATCCCCCGTCATCTCCTCTGGGACACACACAGCAATGTCATTCTAGCAGAGGATCAACTGGCTTTCATTAAATGAGATTAGCAGAAGATGTGCAAAAGCCACGCTGAGAGGGAGCAGGTCCTGCATGACCAACATCTGACCTGATCTTCCAACTGGACTACAAACTTTTAAAAAAGGATTTCAACTTGAGCACTCATGTAACACAAATCATGGACAGCATTATTTGTTATATTTAATGCATTATTAAAAAGGGATGTTTCTTTCTGACAAACACAGGGCCAAGGAAGCCGAGGAGTCTATCATCGTTTATAGATCAATACCAACTTTTATGGGGTATATGCCGAAGCATGCTAATAGGACTTTTAATTTGCCATTAACCTGGGTTAAGCGCTTCCGGCGAATTGAATGCCAATGCAAAATCCGGTGCGTTTAAGGTCTGTTTTCTTTAAAAATCAGCGATCTCCACTAGCTGAGTGATATCCAATTTAAAGTGGGTCTCAGATTGTACAAGAAGCACTGCATTAAATTACATTTCCCCCGCCATGTCTTTATTTTATGAGCATTTGTTTTACCCCAGTATATTCAATGGAGCTTCTGCGTTAGCCTGCCGACTCTGACGGGCGCGTGCGAGTAAACGTCTTTTTGTCTCGTTTTACGCTTGAGCAACTAAATAAATGCTAAAGTTTATTTAACTGAATGTATTTTAATGACATTATAACATCGATGCTGTATAAGGAACCGTCTAAAATGAGAAAAAGTTCACAATAACAGGTCACCGGAAGTGTATCAGCATGGGAACAGCACTAGCTCGGCATATACCCTATTAGCCCTGTTAAGACTAGCCAAGAAAACTGTTGATCTCGATAACAGGAGATACCAAAATACAAATAAAATGAACTATTCTCATTTTAAACTATGGAGATCAAATCTACCATACACATTCCAAGAACTTTGTTTTGTTAATCATCAGTTTTCAAATCACTCAATCAATGCAGTTACTCTGGCATATCTTTTACAAGACAGATTAAGCTGCAACCAATCACTAAAGTACACTTACTCGTTAAACACGCTCTCAATTACACACTCAAACACTATGGGCATTTTAGTTTATTCAATTCACCAATACTGCATATCTTTGAACTGTGGGGGAAACCCATGCGAGCACAGGAGGAACAGGTAATCTCCACACAAAAAGACTTGGCACTTCTAGACTCAAACCAGTGACCTTTTAACTGCGAGGTAACAGTGCTAACCACTGAGCCACCATGCCACTGTTTTCAAATAACTACTTGCATTATGCTCCTCTTTCAATAAGCAGAATTAATAAAACAGAAATGCAATCTAATTACACACAAGTAAGGTCTTTCAAGACTAAGAAACTTCTTCCTACTCCAGCTGACCAAGCCAGTCAGGAGGTGTAACCTCTGTAGAAGTTAAAGTCCGCTTCTTCAAACTACTTCCAACAGGTTTTCTGCAGGTTTCACCAAGTCAAATGTAAGGCATGTTAAGACAATGAAGTATGAAAATTTAGACTTGTATAGGGCTAAACGCTTAGGATTTTTAATGGCCCACCAGAAAAAAAAATCTTAGTCATTTCTTGGCCACATACAGTATTTTAAATAACGTGTCAAAAGAAGCAGACCTTAGTTGTATACACACATTTTTGTTCAACATAACTTAAAAAAACTCTTTAAAAACGAAATGTTTGCCCAACAGACTACTTATAGTATACTATACAGTTATAATATTAGTTATCAGTAGTTTTGCTAAAAGTTTTATTGAGATGTGTTGTTGGTGGTTGGACGTGTTTTGGATTGATTGAGTAGCTTTACGAACAAAGGAAAATTAAGACCCGTTTAAAATTATTTAAGACCTACAAGACAATATTTCAGTCAATTTAAGACTTTAAGGCCTAAAATTGTGTTTTTAAAAATTTAAGACATTAAGACTTTAAGACCCCACAGATACCCTGTTCGAAGCATCACCCTTATTTCACAGAGTCAGAACACCATCAGTGAAGTTGGTCTTTCTTCTTTTCAACAGGGAAGAGGCAGTGTGAACTTTTACAACTACCTTTTTCATTCGAGAATCACCAGCTGCAGGAAAACCAACTCAACATTCTTCTTGCAGCATCTGGATGCTTATTCCATGACTAAAGGCAATGCAAGTATACAAACAAAACCTTTACCAAACATCGGTTTTAGGTTAAGCTGTTGACCCCCTGTTTCCAAAGTGCATTACATTAAGAAACAGTTTCCTCAGGACAGGCAGTACCTCCCTCTTACATTTCCAAAAATTTCATACTTTAGTTGTGATTTTTTAATTTCATCCATTCACCCTTACTTTGTGCTTACCAATGTACGTTTAATTGTGTAAGGTTAGAGTAATTATTCTATTTACAAAATAGTCAAGTTTAATAGCTTTTATTCAACGCTAGAGGCAAAGTCACTATCACAAGCCAAGCGCTATACAAATAAGCTTAAATTAAAATGAATTGGACATGCTCTAATGCATTAGTACTGCAGGAAAGTTATTTGCTATGGCCATCAAAATAACATTTCTTAGAGCTGATATTAAATTAAACTGAATATTTTTGCTAGTCAATTGGTTTATACAGTGACATCTGAAATACATATTTATTATGACTACCATTATACATTATATTTATTTATAAAAATTTGCCTTGCAGTTATGGTTGATTGTATCCAAGGCTGATTTACATGATAAAAAAAAAACAAGTAAAACAGTGTTGTTGTGAAATACTATTGTAATTAAAAACAAACTTACTCCTGTGACGGCAAAGCCAAATTTTACTACATGATCTACATAGTCTTTAAGCAATTATTGAAATTGGCTGATATGGTGCACGAGAAACATTTTGTATAAATGTTGTAAACTGTTGTGCATCTTCATGTCCCACCTGACAGCAGCATGGCATCTTTGTCCAATGATTTCTTGACATGATCAGACTCTCCGGTTAAAGAGCTCTCGTCTATTTTGAGGTCGTTGCCCTGGATGAGAATGCCGTCAGCGGGCAGGAGGTCGCCTGACGAATAAGACATCCAGTCACTATACACATTTCCATCAGCAGCATTTAAATTGCATAGCTATTTTACAGCGACTAGGGCTGGGCAATACGACAAAAATCTCATATCAGGATACAAGTCATCTCATATCCTGATAATGATACAGACCATTTTCAATGTGGTCATGTTATTGGCCCATGAAAATTTCCTGCTTGTTATCAAACTATTTCATAACTGTAACAAGAGGCATTTTTATATCATAATTTAATGTTAAATCATAACATTATTTATCAATATGTGGGGTTCTTGTAAGCTATAGTAATTAAAAATGTAAAACAGGAAATACGTTTGTGTTTACATCCCTCAAAATGGCCTATATAAAAATCACAATATAGTAATTATTCTGCAAATCAATTAATAGTTTCTATACATGTACTGTTTCCTGTTTTACATTTTAAAGTATAAACTTATATATAATATATAACTATATAATGTAGATCTAAAAAAAGATTGATTACAGGGCAAAAGATAAAATATTGCAAGCTAAAATTCAAAATGTAAACATTGTACTCTCAAGCTTGCAACTTTCTCGTTATTCGCTCTGCCTGCATCCCTGTGGAGGAGTTTAAGACTGGGTTTTTCCAAAGGGGCGAAAAAGTATTACCATAAACCTGTGTTTCCCAACCCTTTTCCTGAAGGCACACCAACACATTTGCAAACTCTTCCTAATCAAACACATCTGAATCAACTCATCAAAACAATAGAAGAGACTTTAAAACCTGATTTAATGGGTCAGATAAGAGAGATATCCAAAATATGTACTGTTGGTGTGCCTTTAGGAACAGGGTTGGGAAACACAGCCATAAACAATGTATTTTGCGACACCAAGAAATAAACAATATATGAAACTATATACTATTTCACCACACGTCATATTGCAAAGCCCTACTCGTTACCCAACCATCAAACTTGTACAGTTTAATTTCTTTTTTAAACATTATAATTCAAAAATCTCATTATCTTAAAAAGAAAATCTCAATCTTACCATATTTTATTTGTGCAATGTCCCCGACGACAATCTCGGCCACATGGATCTGAATGACTTGCCCTCCACGAACCACCGAAAACTTCTGCTCTTGTTCAATGCGGCTCTGTAAGCCACGGAACTGCTTCTCTTTACTCCAGTCATTAAACGCAGTCACGAGCACCACACAAACAACAGAAAGCAGGATAGCTGCACCTTCTATCCACCCTGTCTCTCCTTCTTCCTCAGGTTCTCCACCCGTTCCCTTCACACAATCTACACATACACAAACACGCACACAAAAAAAAAACTCAGCTCAGAACAACCTAAAACTGAGAGGATAAACAATAAATAAGGTAGAAGGAAATAAACAGGTTACTTACTTTTATCTCCTGCATCTGGAGGTTTATAAAAAGAAAGGCCTAAAGAAACTATTGCTGCCACTTCCAAAATAATCAATGTTACATCCTGCAATGCTTCCCATACTAACTGAAGAAAGGTTTTTGGCTTTTTCGGAGGTATAAAGTTCTGTCCAAATGCTGCTTTTCTTTTTTCAATATCTGAGGGCTGCCCACTTAAACCTGGAAGGAAAAAGGAAGTGAAAAGGCAACAATTAATCGTTCAATTATATACTGATTAGGACAAGAAATTACGTTTCATGCTATTGAATGCAATCTTTTTTTTTTTTTTTTTGATTAGAAAATCTATTATTTTCATCCAATGCAGCATTAAATGCAAGTCTGGACCACAAAACCAGTACTAAGTGGCGGAGGTACACTACTGTTCAAAAGTCGATTGGGGTCAGTAGGATTTTGAAATGTTTTTAAATAAGCTTCTCCTGCTCACCAAGGCTGCATTTATTTCATTAAAAATACAGTGTAAACTGTGAAATAATATTGCACTATAAAATAACTGTTCAAGAGTAGTTTATAATTTAACTGAATAATTGATTCTAGTGATTTTGAAGATGAATTTTCAGCTTCATTACTCCAGTCTTCAGAGACACATGATCCTTCAGAAATCACTCTAATATTATTATTATTATATCTGTTAATAGTAATAAAAACAATAATGACTGGAGTAATTATTTCATTAAAAAATACATATAATATGAAAGCAGTTATTTAAAATTGTAAAAAATATTTACCAATTTAACAATTTTTATACATTTCATAAATGCCGTCTTGATGAACACACACACAAGGCTGCATTTGTTTAATTCAAATACAGAACAAATTGTAAAATTGTTAAATGCTATAAAACAACTGTTCAAAAACAATTTATAATTTAACTGAATAATTTATTCCAGTGATTTTAAAGATGAATTTTCAGCTACATTTTGATCCTTCAGAAATTACTCTAATATTAATAATGACTATTATTATTATAATTATTAATGATAATAAAAGCAACACTGACTGGAGTAATAATTTCATTTGAAACTATATACAATAAGAAAGCAGTTATTTAAAATTATAGTAAATATAAAAAAAAATATATATATATATATATTTTTAATAAATGCCACCCTGATGGCAAAATTTAATTTTATGCCAATAATCATTGGAATATTAAGTGAAGATCATCTTCCATGAAGACATTTAGTAACTTTCCTTGCGTAAATATACCAAAAATATTTTTCTATTTGTTAAATGTACTTTAAAAGTGACTTTTTGAATATTCAGACATTTTTTGAATCCTCATATTTCAAATATCTAGGCCAAATTTATTGTCCTATCCTAACAAACCAATGCTAACCCCATTTATCATAGATTTCAATAAAAAATAAATAAATAAAAAAACCTGACCCTTATCACTGGTTTTGTGATTTTTGGTCAGAAATACAGTAAAACAACAATACCAATATTTTTTACATTTCACAAGAAGAAAGTACACTCACTGGATGACTCTAAAATCTACAAGGGTGTGTTACCTATATTCCCTTCTTAACAGGTCAAAAATCCAGTATGCCCTACGTTCAAGTGAAACATCATTGGTCTTTGTCAAACTTATCATTGGTTCGAACTGAAATAGGGAAGTAAGCCTTTAGTCATGCCGCCCCCTCATCCTGGATTACTCTTCAGTCTGAACCAAAAATGTCTGAGCTCATTCAGATTAAATCATTTTGCTCTACCCTTTACAACATACAATAGCAGTCTATTTCTCAATGTGTGTATTTTTAACATATTGTAATGTGGTGTAGCTGAAGAACTAAACTATTTTTATATTATGTTTACTCTTGATCTTGGTTTGTTATCTAGTTAATTATATATATATATATATATATATATATATATATATATATATATATATATATATATATAGGCATGGGAAAAGTCAAGGTTTTAGGACAACAGTATCTTCGGCAGAAAAGATATCAAAATATGCCGTTTTAGATTGCAAAAAAAAAACATCTGCAGTTTTGAAACAAATGAAGAGAGCAGAAGTCAATGATGTATTTGAGTTATTTAGACTGGCATGTTTCCGAAATAAGTTAAATGTTTCTTAAAATAAAATATATCGTGTTCAAAGGGGATTTTTTTTATTTTATTTTTATCTAGAAATTTAAAAAAATACATATTTTAGAGCAGTAATTACAATACCGTGAAACAGTGATTTTTATCCAAGGTTATACCATCAGAATTTTATACCGCCCTATTTCTAATATATAAATAAAAATGTTTTCTATTTTAATTTATTTAGATCCTTAGATAAACGGAAACACCTGCATTAGTTTAAAATCGAAGTCTTTCATCATTATAAATGTCTTTCCTGTCACCTTTAAACCAACTGAAATTGAAAATGCTAATGAATTTAGAATCATAATGACCCTAAACTTCTAAATGTTGGTGATCATCATTATTTCTTCATGATATAAAATTATTTATCCAATTCTTTTACAATTTACACTAATAACTACTAAAGTAACAGTAATGCCCGTCTACAAATATCTGACAGAACTGGTACCCCATTTATTGCCTTATCTTTCCAGTTCTAAGCTAATATCGTGTTGACAAAAATAATTACATTTACACAAAGGCTTACACTGTTGTGTATTTAATTGATTACGAGCTATTAGCAAAGCTAATCCAATAATCCAGGCAGTACATAAACTACTAAGTGTGTGTGGGATTTTTAGATCCTAAGAGAAAAGTCAGTCCAAATGTCAAACTGACAGGACAAAAACAAACATTTTTGCCACTGTACGCTGTCATTCTCAGGAATAATTCAAATGCACTGGTTTAACAACAGTCCTCTGGTTTGCCCATTTGAATGACTCTCAATATTCAAAGAAGTCATGGTGTGTGCGTTCGGTTCACTCAAACCAGCCACATGTTAAGAGACAAAGACAGGACAGCTACATGTGGTGAATGAGCCGTGCTCATTGACGAAAAGCATGCATGTGTGTGCGTGAGTTTGTGCATCAGGATGAATGTGTATGTGTGACTGAACAGGATGCTTTGCCTGCCAGACCAGAGAGCAGCCTGGTCAGCAGAGCCTATTGTCATGACAACATCCTCCACATTACTCAGCAAAGCCATAGAGCCACTCGCTCCCATTGAGCTGAAGGTTTCACTGCATATAAACACTCATCACAAACAAATGGGCTAAAGAATTAAGCTGCTTTTGATCACTGTCTGAACATCTGCGCGGTCTACTAGGCCTGTCACAATTATCAATATATCGACATATTCTAAAAGACATGGACAGGACCTCAATTTTTGGTAATGCAATATATATCGCCCATACATAAAAATAAAACATTTCTACCAACATTTTTACTGATTAAACAACCTCTATCTCTATTGGCAGCACAGTGTCGATATGGTAAAAAAAAACAATAGTATTTACTATAAATTACTATAGAATATTTGTGTGTGTCTGGTAGCGGATATCGCAGCTTCTGTCATTATACTTTTTTTTTTTACCACTTTTTTGTTAACATTAATTATTATTTATTTGTTTATGATATACATTTTCAGGTTCTGATTCCAATGCTGAATTAATAAAATGACTATAATTAAATGAAATGGTCTTTGAAAGAAAGTGCTTGCATTATGATGCTATTACATTGTCATTCTGGGATTATGAGTGACAAAGTGGTTATAAAATGACAATAATATTGTTTAAACACAATATTTTGGTGCAATATATCGTACAAAAAAATAGATATCGTGACAGGCCTACGGTCTACAACATTAATTTGACACCTAATTCTCCTGAAACAACTATTAAAGTACATATTTTATCAGTTTATTACTACGCAATTGCATCAAACAACAGTTTGAGCTATAGAAATGCCCATATATTCCACTGTTTAAGTCAATATGAATAAAAGTGGCAGCAAAAACCTAAAATTAGTCTTAACGGGTCTATAACTTGCCAAATGACCAGGGAATAAGCAAGATAATAAACGTCTTGCTGTCCGTTAAAGGATTTTTAAATGCATTTTGCATCAGTCGGTTCTCTGCCTCCACATCTTGCATTTAAAATCCTTTAACGACGCGGAAATCCATTGATTATCCCTTACATATATTGATTCACTTCCTGAGACTCAAATCTATAACCACCCCATTACTAGCTGCAGTGTAAAAAATAAGAATGATAGAAACTGAACACTTCAGAATTTCCTGTTGATTTACTTGTTAATTAACCTTTTTACTGCAATTTTGAAGCTCTACGTTTACTAAAAGAAAATAATTATGCAACAAACAATATGGATAGACTTACAGATTCGCTTATATATTTTTGTTAATCCAGCCCTTTCTAATTTAGTCTACACTTTTGGACAATCTGGACAACTTTGTGATTGTTATATAGATAAAAAAGTTGCGTAGTGGCAAATGGTACACTGTACACGTTCACACTATACAGCATAGTATATGTATGTTGTGTCATTCTAAATGGAACACTGTTTTTTTAATAAGCGGAAATTCAAACCGTTTCCCTGATGACGTTCGACAGTTGCCAAATTAGCGAAATAAATGACCAAAGTACCAAACAATACCTGTCATGAGTATGACCGCATTCACCATCCAAAGGTGGTATAATCACTCTCATAGCAGAATTTTGCTTTCACAATCCAAAATAAATAAAGTAATCCAACATGAGCGCCTGAAAGCTCCGCCCCTTCCGCAATGTGAGCAAAGCAGTGGCTGTCGAGTGCGTGAAGTGTCCAACAGTCCACACATCATTTTACCAGTTGAATAAATATACCAGTATTAATAATTGCATCATCCGGGTATTTCAGTGTAAACTAGTAGAAAAGTGCATAAGTACGCGATTTGGGACGCACCTCAAGTCTTTTATTGGCTGTCATGCAGCATTCAGTCTATAAAATGTGACGCGTGCTTTAAATAGCATTTAGATCAAAAATGACATCCTCTAGCGATAACATGCATCCATAAATCACCAGGGTCAATTTTTCTGGTGTTTGAGGAAATGAAGCACACTGTAGCGTATGTGCCGATGCAAATCAATACTTGTCTATGAAAGCAAAGCAGATAAACGCTCAAAACTTCTTCCTGTTTCAATGCCAGTGCATTAAATCCAGGCTTGTGTAGTGTGGAAATTGAGGCTGAGGATTACATTCTCTCTCCCCGCTTGGAGAGTGGGCTAAGGAGCAGATGAGTCAGGTCTTACGCCTCTGTCAAAAATGCATTTATGCTGCAATACACATCTCGGTTCCATTCGCACTCCGCATCACGCAGACAGCTAGTCGGAAACATCACCGAGACGAAGACTAAACTTAACTGAAGGCAGGAAAACCTTGAAATCCTTGAAAGTCGCAAAAATAGGCCGCTGTCGACAACTAATTCCTATTGCAGTAATCTGAGAGTTAAATTCAATGGATATTTAACCCAAAACAATAAATACTACGCTCAGCGACCCACTCAATATGCAGTTATATAATAGCAAAGCTGCTATTATTCTGAGCTCCAGCTATTTAGCATGCTGGTTAAATTTAAAATGGAATAATTACAGTTTTAGCAAGACCTAAACAAGTACAATATTATCAGAAGGTCATCAGAATAATCTGATAAAGGCTTAAAATATAATCTCCAACATCTCCACGATATGGAAAATGACTTATGTGGCATGCTAATAAAATTACTTGCCATTAATAACCATGGTTTTCTTTTTGGCTTGTGCAAACAGTGCAAGTGGTGCTAAGATCACTTTAGAGGTGTGACTTTTCAGGTCCTATATTTGTTATATTAGTAATACAATTAAACATCAGGTTATGTTTATAAATAGATTAAACCGCAAGAGATTCAATGGTTTGAAGAGAAGTTCCATTGCAAAATTCTAATTAAATAGATAAATGAGACCTAATAATTGAGTAAATATAACATTTAGTAGTGTTTATTCCTTACCAAGTTATCAATTATAATTATTTCCAGCAAGCATTTGAAAGTATGAAGAATATTCCTTATTCACTCAAATGTTTAAGCCAATGTTGCTGTGTCCGAATCATGGATGCTCAACCAAACAGCAATGTGCTAGGACAGCATTTTCCAATATCTAGTGTATATGGTGAAAAAAAACAGGAAGTGCTAGAAAGCCCACACTTCACCTTTAACACAATTAAGCATCTGCCAGAAGCTTGGGTCATTCACACTAGCATCAAGACTACTGCGGACGGTTGTATACCTTACAAACATCACCACCCACTTGACTTTTGTGCAGCTATTTTATGAGATTTCCTTTAGAAAGCGTTGTAGTTCTGGAATGGAAGTCCATTTTTAAAGCATCTAAAATGTGGTGTGATTTATTTTCCATTTCGAAGTAGCTTGTTTAATTTGGTTAAGTATATCGTGTGCAAGGAAAATTTGGAAATGTTGCACACCTATTAGGTTAGGGCTGCATGATTTGGGCTAAAATGAGAAACACGGTTTTCTCACGATTCTGTAGATGTAAAATAAAGGTTATTATTAGAAGGCTATTAATATTGTTATTTTCTCAAACATATGGTAAGATGAACAATAATAATATTACGTCTTTGTGTGGGTCAACTGTTGGTTAAAATGTTACATATTGTAAAGACTTGAATGGTGGACTTCAAGTATGTCCTGGTTGTTAAATCATAGTACAGTGATGACATCAGAATGCAACTATTAATAATGCTGAAGTTGAATTATTATGTTTGAGACATGTGCTTGTCATTTGTCATTGACAGCATTATTAGACCATTTTTTTCTGGTAAAATGAGATTCCCTCTTACATTATATTCAACATTATATAGGCTAGAGCAGTTATACTAACACTTAGGGCTGTGCGATTATTCAAAATCGGCATTGAGAACCTATAATCGATCGAATTTTTCCAGGTCAATTTTTTCAATTACTTTCCCTACCATGTGTGCAGTCATGTGACCTTGCTCTGTTAAGTCTAATTTATACTTATTATACTATGATTTATATTTATTATACTATTCTGATATTATACTTCTAGCAAGCGCACATATAAGGTCCGGCGCAGCCTTCGCACCTCTTAAAAAAATCTAACTACATGTCACAACAATGCATAGCACAAGCTTTGTGACTGGACGTTTTGGTAGCAGTGAGGAAATGCAGAGAGCAGCGTTTTAGGCAAGGTTTTTTTTATTTTTTTTTTTATGTTTTAATGTGCGTTTTATTAGTTGTTCAGCGTTGATATTCAATAAATAATAATAGATAAGAGATAGTGTGTGTTTACTTCAATCATTTTAAAACCAAGCAATGCACCCTACACTCAAAAATCACTCACTTGTAATATAAGAGCATATTTACTGAACAAAACTCTGTGAACTATGAGGAGAAAAATATAAATTAAATAAATAAAATAATCGTTCATTCATAGTAATATAGTTAAAATGTTCATTTAATTGAGATTTTGATTTTAGGCCATGTCGCCCAATCCTACTGACACTGTTAAACATTTATTTTCATGCACAACACGCTAAGAAAATAGAAAACCATTTCAAATGCTTGTCGTGATCAAAACTCTAAAATGTGATGCGATCATTTAAATATTGTGCGTGGTTTCGTTTTTTTTTTACTCCCGAGTGTGTTTAATGTCATGGCTGCACTTTGAGTTCAGTTTGCAACAAACTGAACATTAATTTTAGCACTTTATTACCTGTAATTCACAGCCTATGCAGGTTCTGTTCACTACATTATTGGTGTTTGGGTGAATTATACTTTATAAATACAGTATGTGACACTTTTAACGACATTTGAAGGTGTCCATATAAAACAGTGTGAAGACTTGTGCGACTGCCTTTATATGTCTCTCCTGACCTTGAAAATATCATTGGCTGAATCGTAGAAAAGCTGAATTAAGATTGTGTGTAGGGTCGAATCGAGATCATGATCTTTTTTCAGTTAATCGTGCAGCCCTAATTTGGCTTTAGTTTCACTTCAGATCATTTTGTTCAGGCTTGACATTTATAATAAGCATTGTAAAAGCCATCATAACTTTATTTAAAAAAGTATTATACCAACAGTTTGAATATTTCATCGCTGTTTTGAATATTGTTCAACTGTAAAAGGATTTATAATGGAGTGGGCTAAACAAAATATGCAACCAATTAGGGTTGGGCGATGTTGACCAATTTGGCATCGTACGAGTGTGACTGTGTGTGTGGTCACGTGATGTGCGCTTTCAGCAGATGGAGGGCTGTTCAGAAAAGCTAGGTAAAACACGGTGTGGATGTGGATCATTTTCGCTCTAAAATGCCATTTTAATTGTAAGACGTATTAGTGTAAAGAGGGCCTAAGTGTGTATTTTTCGCAAGGAGGTTTGCAACAGGGGTGGGGCGATGCCGGCTTAGCATGGTGTTGTCTATTGGCCATCAGCGATGGAATCGTTTATTGACCCAACCCTACAACCAGTAGCCTATGATGCATTCCTTTCCAAGTGAAATTATAAATCATGACTAGGGATGCTTAAAATAATTAACTGTTAAACAAAAGGGTGCGTTTTTAACTGATTAATGATGTCAGTAAAATGATTAAAAAACATTATTTTTATATATTTTTAAAGTTTGGCTGCATAAAGGGCCGATCACAGTGAACATGCTTTTAGCATTGAGAGGCGCACCTTTTGAATGGTTTACTAAAGGCCGTGAGTGTTTTGTGCGCTAAACATTCTATGTCAAAATAAATTTGTATTTTAAAATGCAATACTTAATGTGTCAGACACAAAATAGACATGTCAATTTTTTTTTAATTAAATAATAACAGAATATTAATCTGACCAGTTAACCGTTAATATTCGGTTAACAAGCAGCATTTGTCGGTTGGCAAAATTAACCGAAATGAGCATCCCTAATCATGACTACATTTTAGCTTGAAATTATATTTTGACTTACTGTCAAGACTTATCTTAACAAAAACAGCCAGTTGAACACAGATTTTCAACTCCAGTAAGGCTTGTCAGCTGGGGGTCTTTGAGAAGCTAGGTGATGATGAATAAAGTAGCACTTTGAATAATAAATAATGTCCATTAAACCTAATTTTTAGCTCTAGCCTTTAATTTTCAGAAGTACTGCCTTTTGTCTACACATACGCCTGTGCAATACAAAAGCTTTGAATATCCATTCAAATCGCAGTCGAAAAGAAGAACGTCACAATTTAAAAGGACGACAAAAAGAGCTGTTAAAAACAAAAAAAAGAAAAACTAGTTAAATTCGAAAGAGTAAAAAGATTAGTGGTGGCTTTGCTCCGAAATTGAGAAATGGCCTACTTACTAATTAGAAATCCCTTTTCAATTGTCAAAGCTCTTGTAATCTTGAATGACTGCTTAATTTCCTATGGCAAAGCTGAGTGATCTGATTAAGCTGTAAAACGTGTCATAACAGCAGGGCTGCCTGCCAGCGTGCCATTGTGAAGCAGAGGGAACAGGCCAGAGCTAAACTAGCGCTTCGCTGTGGGGCTCCGATCTCAGTTAGCCGTGTAGCAAGAATGGCTAAGCGACAGGGCCCTCCATCAGCCTGCGCACTGAATATAATATCCAGAGGGGGAATTCTTAGACTATTCTACGATGACTAATGCACAATTCACATGGTATACAAAGCTTGGGCGCAGCATGAGCCAAGATTCAGACGTTCTGTTGAGAAAAACAAAACATGCTTTTTTAAGTATCGACGCTATCAGCGTGACCCCATTATTTAAGCCGGAGTTGAAATATACATTTCCAATGACGCTTTAGTTTCCACTGACACCACGACAAAAGGTACAACTCTAGGCTGCAGACAGCACAGTAAGCCTTTGTTTCAATCGCTCAGTATTTCATCGCCTGCTAATAAAAGTCAGACCTTGTGAGGTTAGGATGGGGCAGGTGGCACTACATACAAGCATCCAAACATAGACATGTTGAATTACCTCATTATTAAAACTGAAAGATTAAAATTCACCGCACTGACAAACATATTACTCATAATGCCAAGTGTCAGAGATGTTTGATGCAGATTAACACTAATGCCATTAATGTACATACTAAACTTTTGTACATGATTGATACTTCCAATCCAAATAAATAGATCAGAGTATAAAATGAGCCCAAATGTTCTGTTGATTTACTTAAGAAAGAACAAAAAGCAGACGTGAGCAGCATCTACCAGAATAGCTGAACCGTAACCAGCCAGAACATCCTAGCAACGACCCATAAAACCCTATTTTCAACATTTTCTTCAACGGAGGAGCAAAACTAATTAAGGGTCAAGGCAGTAATACCAGAGAGGGCAGATCCCTTAGGAGCTCTCAATCAGGAACGTGTGCTATATTTTGACTTTCAATAATAAACGCAGTACTGCCGATTAAGACCGCATGCTTAAGAGACAAGTGAAGTATTCGCATGGAAACAGTGGCTGAAAAACCTGCACCCGACACAATGAAATATGGGTCTGCGACCCATCTCAAAACTGCCAGCAGAGAACTGCTACGGACATGGTGCCGTTTTAATCTGGGATCAAACTGAAAATCCCTTCCCCCAAGAGTTCAATCAAGGTCATGCCAGCGATTAAACCTAATGTCTACAGAGAGGTAATAAAGCAATGCAGCTGCAGCTGTGGGCTGCACACTGACTCGGCACTTTTCTATACCTTAAAGAAAACATACCTGCTCACAGCCCTTTCAAAGGAGAATCAATTACGTGTAGCAAAATTGACTATGACAATAATAGGTGTATTTCACTGTTGTGCATATGTTTCCATCCAAAAATGTGAATTAAATGTAATAGCAAAACTAGAATATTGCATAAAAGACATGCAAATAAAGCAACGTATCCATCCAGCGAGTCAAAGGTACCGTTTACACAGTCCAATTCAGATTTGTTGCCTAAATCAGATTTTTTTGTGTCCGTTTATACGTTTTAATTGTGAACCATATCTGATTCATGCGTTTACATTTGCCATACAATTTAGGTTGTTGCGCAAGCGTAAAGTCAGGTTTTAGCATCTGCAACATACTAGCTTATGTTTACCGATTCAGCGTCCCTACGCACGCTCTTTCTTCTACATCATTAAACCTCGAAGACAAACCACATTGTCGGAAGTTTAATGACGTACAAAACGTAATGTCTCAATAAATTCGATCTGCCTGTTTACATATTAGTCACATATGCAATTTATATCTGGTTTATTTCCACATATGAAGGAGGCCTGAAACCCATCTCTGAATACCCGAATGGATGCATTTTTTTCGTGTTTAAATGGTTATAGAACAGATCCGATCTGTGTCACATATGACCAAAAAAAATCAGATCAGGGTCACATTTAACTGGCAGTGTAAACGGAGACAAAGAAAACAAAATCGTCTTTTTTCTGATTAACTAGCGCCAAATATCAACAGTAAAAACAGAATTTGCTGCAGTAGGAGAAGCTGCGTGAATCTTTTCTTTATTTAATAAATTACTTGCATCTCACAAGACAAATGCAGACACGCAATGAACGTGCGTGGCGTTTGAAGCCATGAGACGAAGTGTGCAGTCGACGCTCTTGACAGTTCTAGAGGTAAATAATAAAGTAATAACACTAACACCGAAATGATTACGGCATTTTAAAATAACCAAAACAACATTTAGGATGTTTTATAATGCGGTCAGCCTGTTGGTTTGTCTATTCACACACATTTTATCATCACATGACCTCTTATAACAAAAATCACACGACTTTTTCTAATGCGCATATACTGGAATTTGTTTGGTAAGTGTTTCCAATCACAGTTTATGCGCATCTTTTCTTATCGAATAAAGTTTATTCTACTAAGCTATGCGATTTTTAAAAATTTATGCGCATCTTGTCGTTTTTATGCAAAAAATGTATGTGCATATCTAAAATGGAAACGTAGCTATTGATGCACAGAGAACTTTTTCGTACTTTCACATACCAAGTTGTTCAAATTATGGAAGGATTTAATAATAAATGTGTCAAACACATAAGCATATGGCTGCAAGCGGGGCGTCAGGTGCTTTGACAGATTGCTTGTGCCATTTAAAAAAACGTCCATGCAGTTATATTACTCATATATCCTTAATTGTAAATGTTACGAATTCAGATTTAATGAAGTGCATCCCAACAGCAGGCGTTTAGCTGTCAAACCTAAAATACACCTTAGAGCAAGTGTTTGCAATTTGTTTTTTCCTATTCGATTTTTCAGCCACATAAAGAGATGGCTAAATAAAACGTGTGAGAGCAAATCAGCTATTATGAAAGTAACAACAATCCCACAGACTATATGATGGGACTGAAAACACATTTATATTTGACATTAATGACTCATTTGAAATGTCAAACACACAGAGAATGTGTGAAGGCTATATTTAGGATCCCTGATCTTCCTGTTTAGTGGAGAAAAACAATCTACATCTCAATCAGACATTGTATAAGACGCTGGCCGAGGAGTAATGGGACAACAGCAGCGAGCCTCCCAATAGACTGCGGATGCACTAAACTGCGGCAAGATTTCAGTCAAGTGTAACTGACCTGCTCGCTACTGCTAAGACCTATGTGTTTAGAGTGAGATGAAGCAAAGAAAACCATCCAAAAGTGTGTACTTCCTTCACATTATCTCCTGGATATTTTTTTTTTCTGCAAAGCAAAGTGGAAGAGAATGATTATGTACCATCTACTGCCGATGTTTTCAGTCTGTTGCAAAGTCCATTAACGTCCCCATACGTTTCCTGGATTTTTTGTAATCCTTCAGCCCCTCGCAGTTCCATAAGAGAGCGCAGCTCTTTAAGCGAGCAGCCAAACTCTCCATTGTGATTGGGCTCGGCCACAGAGTTCTTCACCCCGCTGTATGAGTTGTTAGCCATGTCTCCCGACCACACCTTGTCTCAGCGAGGGTGGAAAAATGGCGTCCCAAAGGGAGAGCTATATCCTCAGGAGACCAATGCCAGTAGTTCCCATAAACAACTGATGTCCTTCAGAGGCGGAGGAGGAGGATGTCCGACTGCAGGTGGCAGGACTGGGACAATTCACAAGCCATTCCCTCTTTTGCCTATGCCGTTGCTTTCATTGTGAATAAAACCTTACACAATCAGCCCAAGGAGACCTGCAACAAAAGAAGAACATGTGATTACTAGACATACTACTAAACGTGTCTTTATAAATCCAAAACAGAACTGAAGAGCAGAGTTCTGGTGTTGATTTTAAAACAAGACATTAATAAAACACCTTATGTTTAGAAGCTTCTCCATCGTGCCTGAAAAAGAGCAGGAACAAACTCCCTGGCTCAGTTTCAAGGTGACATGCTAGCCACTTTTACAGGCAGAACTATGTGGGCTTTTTTGAGAAGTAGCGTGGGAACTGACCTGCTATCTTAACTATGTGAAAGACAAAATAGTCTCCCCCCCCCCCAACATTACACATGGATGTTCCAACTCGCATGAAAATATTTTGAATTTAGAAACTCATGGAATAACATACAGATTGTGTTGCTAGAATAGAGCACCATTCTCTAAACTATAGTTATAAAGTCTATTGCAAAGCCGAAGCTATGGGTCTGATTCCCAAGGAAGGCATACACGGATCAAATACATTCATTAAATGATATGTACATTCCACTGGATAAAAGCATCAACCAAATGAAGTGCAAATCATTTATTTAATCTGTAAATTAATAAGCTATAGCATGAAGGCTGAAAGAGGAAATGTATCTGTGTATCAAATCAGTCATTTGAAAGCTTTCTGTGAAAGAGTGATTCAGCGTCTTTCTCTCTCCCAATGTGCAAATGGCTTTACATCAGCACATTATGACAGTCACAGTTGACAGAATTTGGCAGATTTGTCATTTGCTGGAGCTGATCATTTTTGAGTGGTCAGTAAAGTTTACCATTGGCACATCTTTTAAGGAGCTCATTCAAAATGACAAGTCTTTATCTGCTTACAATACTGAATTAAGTTCTTGCACTTGAATGGACAAATCCATGCAAAATGATGTCCATCTTGTCATTTATAACTAGGCATGGGCTGATATAAGATTCTGACGATATGATAACCTTGGATATCATGGATCCAAGGTATTATGATTACTGCCCTAAAATAAGTTTATTTTAAATGTCTGGGTAAGAAAAACAACAACCCAACAACCAATTAAACAAAATATATTTTATTTTACGAAACATTTATAATATTTTGGAACAGTAAACATGTCAGGCTAAATTATTAAAATAAATAATTGACTTCTGCTCTCTGTTAGTTTCAAAAACAGATTTTTTTACAACACATTTTTAAAAATAACATTAAAAAAAACCCTTAGAAACAGTAATACAGAATTTTTTTGCGGTTTCAAAACCTTGAATTTGCCAAACTGCAGTAAACCTTGAAACCAGTTATCGTCCCATGCCTATTTATAACAAGTCGATTATAAAATATTGGACGGTACATCCAAAAATTAAATTTCATCTACTCAAGCGTTTTCAAACCATTATCAGTTTCTTTTCATTGACGAACACAAAGAAAAAACTAGCAACCACTGACTTGCATAGTAGGGCAATCTAATACAATGGAAGTCAATGGTTTTAGGTTTCCAGCTTTGAACAAGTAAAGGTTGAGTAAGGCAGAATCCCAATTCTACCTTTTATGCCTTCCCCTTACCCCTCGTTTTGCGCTTTCACGTGAAGGTGTAGAGGTGTCCCAATTCTCTTTAGCTTGAAGGCGTAGGGCTAACGGGAAAGGCTAGATACCACTTGAAACTAAGATTTTTGTTAGAACCACCCTGAAAATCAAGAGGTACAAAAATTTCCCAGAATACACCATCTACAACGGCAGCAAGGTTGCACACTAAAGTAAGAAGATGCACAAATTTGAAAGTTTTTTGTCTATATTATGAATTTTTACAACAAACAAGCATATGTTTTAATGCGTTGATATACGCCTTCAGGTTTTTTTACGATCATGCTTTAAAAACAAAAACTCCAAAATAAAAACCGCTAAATATCGCAACCTATAATCCATAATAACTCCTGTATAGCAGTCCTACAACATACTTTCACATCTGAAACTTGATGACACTTGAATCCCCTGTCAGAAAAGTCTAGTGGCTAGGAATGACCTTTTAACAGTGTCTGGCATCACGTTAATATTGTTTTCTTGTGTTAACATAGATAAATATGGCCACGGTGTAAATACACAGAACACTTACTAGCATATTGCCATGTTATATCGTTAAGATAACAAGATATATGCCTACAGTGATTTACTGAAGATAAATACCAAAAAAATAACGCAACTGGAATAACTACAGCAGTCGCGATTGTCGATCTCGTATGAAGCAAGAAATCATGATGACATATGCTGACGTGTGCAGGTGTAGTATTGCTGTCCCATTTCTTAGGGGTAAAATTTGAAGCCCTTCCTCTTCTCACTCTGTTTCAAGGGCCAAAGCGAAGGGGTAGGGGTACAAAAAAAAGAATTGGGTTAGGGCCTAAATGACAGAATTTTTAGTTTAGGGTGAACTATGCCTTAAATCAAACATTTGAAAAATAAAATAACATATTTCCAACAAATGGGATACACGTCAGTCTTAAAGTAGCAGCAGCAAAATATATCATCCATAAGAAGTCACATGCCAGCATCACAAGCTATTGAATGTGAAAAGTCAAAATGTATAGTAAATATGGCCCCTTAAATGGAAAACTTCTGACCCTGATGTAAATGAAATAACTGTGCTTGAAGTGATAAAAGTGTAAATACACCCAGCGAGACCTTGGACCGCTTCGACAAAGTTCATCTACAATGTTCCATATTGTCATGTACACAAACAGAAGAGAAAGTTCCATATCTGTAACACGCCCTCGAACCGACACACTCTTCAACTTCACAACTTAATCCCACTGGCCATTTAAACAACATTTCTGATTAATGGCTAACAGGACTAACCAAAAAGCAATCCAATCAAGACAAATACAGTCAGATCACCTTACAATCTGTTTTTAAACAAACCCTATTGTCCATGTGGCCATTGAACAGAGCTTTAACATCTTTGATTTCATCAGGAAGATGCTAATGGAATTACAATCAATTCATCAACCACGTCAGAAGCAGGACGAGATCAATTGATCAAATTCAAACCACAAGAGAAGCTAGTGCTGTTAAGAGTGACTTTGCCTGCAAGCAGAAGTAAATAAATAAATAAAGTGTAGTAGCCCTCCAGGTCTGATTTACTTGCAGCAGTACATGCAGAGCAAGAAACAGCATGCTGCTCTCTAACAGGCTACCAACTGGGCAATCAACTTCTCTCACAGCCCATTTCATGAAGAGAAATTAAAGAGAGAAATATTCAGCTACTCTCTCGGGAGCTGAAACCCAGGCCTTGTTTTTTTTTTAATGATGCTGTGACCAAAAAAAGACACAGTAAAAAGCACAATTACCCTTAGCAAATAAAGTCGAAGCGTGTCAAAATCAACAAGCTCAATTTGATCTGTTATTAAAACTGCAAGTGAAAAGGGAAACACCCAGCATCTTCGCACTGCAACTGAAACATGTTCCTTTCAGTGAGCAACTGGTCCTAGAACGTGTATGCGAGAAACGATGACGAGTTACCACAGAGCTTCCTGAAATGACAGTCATCTCAATCATCTCAATCTGACCGATTTCAACATCAAGGCACGTTCTAACAATTCAGAAATAAAGAACCATAAAAAGTGCATGTTTTGAGCACGCTAGTCAACCTTTTCGTCCCTCAGTTATCATCTATGAGTGACTGATCGGCCACGATGAGGGAAGTGCCAAACCTTTGCTGTGCCGTGACAGTTTCAGGTTGCAAAGCCAGGTCACATGTCACAACAGTGGAAAATCATTGTGATTGGATCTTCAAACTAACAGCTACCACAGTATGGTTGAGCAACAGTAATGTTTAACCCTTACTATACATACAAAGCCAGATAATGGTCTTAGTTTGAGGACTGCGTATTCTTTTTTGATGGAGTTAAGGTACATGCTTTCATGCATGTATCCACTGTTATATTCTCCCTCAAAGCTATATACACTTGTCTATGTACCTCCTGTGAATAAATAGTATGTTCGCAAGCAAGTACAACCAAATGCAATGCATCCGAAAGCAGACGCTCCAAGAAAATCAAAGGAAACCCTCTCGGTCTTGGTTGGCAATTGGAGATCCTATACTGTACAAGCCAACTTCGTGATAGTCAAGGACAGCGATTCCAGGGATCCCTCTGCAGTGGAGCTGTTGGTAATGGGGTATTTTTAGCAGTCTCAGACTGCCCACTCCCCATCCCCCCTCGCTGGCTGTTGCTGAAATGGGTCAGGCCATTTCTATGTGGAGGGTACAATGCGGAGACGCCCCGCCTTACTCATGCTACATGGCTCAGTGCACTTAAGGCCACTTCACACCACCGACTGGGCACTTCTAGTATACCCTCAAACACTGATCCTGCCAACTCACTGCAGCCTGCCACCCACTCAAGCACACAAAGCGCAACTCCTTAAGAACAACCTGACTGACACCTTCCAACAAAAAAGCTCCACGGCATCACAAGCATTGTGAGATTAATGCCTTATTTTCAACAAGCGGTGTGGGTCAGTATGGCTTGATACAGGTCATCCTGATAAGGATGCTTGCTTGGTAGGTGTGGTGCATGTACATAGAGATGACATTTGACGTAGTGATTCGAGTTTGGTTCATCGCTGCACACAGTCATTGTATTATTACAATTAGGGTTGTCGCGATACCATTAATTAATCTTACAATACTATACCAGCTGAATCATCATGATACCAAGTAGTATTGCGATACTATAATACATAACTTAAATTATAGAAAAATCTGAAATGCATTAAAATGAAGATACAAATTATACTGAATAAAATTTGTTACAATATAGCATTTTCCCAACAAAATTAGGCGATATGAAGTAGTCAAAAATTGTTTCAGTAATTTAAAATTTCACTTTGTGAGTGGTTCTATTAAAGAGATTGTCGCGGTCGCTAATAAATCATATTTACAGCGACAGAAATGAACCGATTCAGATGTGCGTTCGAACTGAAGCATTAGAAAACATGCAATAGGCTACCAAAAAAGGCGCAAATTTGACAGTTTTGCAAAGGGCTCAACAGACTATTCAAATAAAATGGTCGGTTGTTGCACAAATGTGAGCATTTTAGTGACTTTTCCACATGCAACTTTATCTATTGTAGATAAACCATTATTGACGATTACCGTTTACAAACAACAGTGGCACCACCAGTATTGTGGAGCTATAGTATTGCGATACTACCATAGTATTGGTAACTGTGCACCCCTAATTACAATATTGTGCTTCGGCGGTGTATTAAAAAATGGTTTCCCGTGCTATCATTCCTTTGTGTTGGTGCATTATGAGATGGTGACGATTCTCTGTAATGCATAAACGTTCAGCAGTGAGTCTAGTTCCACTCTTTTGGGTACAGTACTGTTGTGCTAGATTCCCTTAGGAAAGGGTAACAAAAAGTGGTGTGGTTCAGTTCACTATTTTGGAACTTTTGACAGAGGAAATGGGAATAAATGTGGACTATTGACCTTATTCTTCACGTACGAGGCACTAGACATGGACCAGTATAAGATTCTGACGGTATGAGAACCTTGGATAAAAGGATCACGGTTTCACGATATTGTGATTACTGCTCCAAAATAAGTTTTTTTTTAAATGTCTAGGTAAAAAAAAAAAAAAAGACTACTTTTTCCCCCTCATTGAACACAATATATTTTATTTTAAGAAACATTGTAAATAATTTGGAGCAGTAGCTTTTGATGAAGAGGTTAATTTTTTGCTGGAGATACCGTTGCCCTAAAACCCTAAATAAAATAATTGTGCAAAACATGTTAAAAATAAACAACTTGCCTTAGGAACGATCCCAGAAAACTTTGGTGGTTTTAAAACCTTGACTTTTTCAATCCACGGTATTCCTTGAAACCGGTTATCGTCCCATGCCTAGTGGACACAGCCACTGGAATCTTTTCGGTTCGAGACTTACGTTCTCATTCACTTCTACTGATTTCTAGTCATTAAAAACAGCTTGTTATGCTGGTTGATGTTGCAAACTGATATTTTCTTATTATATTATTCTACTCTTTATGTATAGTCATGAATGCACTTGTTTGTAGAGAACGTATTTGACCTTTTTCTGTCATTTATTATTCCAGGACATTTCTCCAATCGGTGACTGAATTAAAAGTTCTAAAACAAATTGCAGAAATGAGCACACCTGCATTTCCGAATAAGGTCAATACTGTACCACTCAGTGAAAGTGGGCAAGAAAAGTGCAAATTTTGCCAAAAGGTGTATATTTTTTGACAGGAACCAAAACCCACAAGACCTCATCCCTTTTTGAATTAGTCACTGTGGTTAATAGACCACTGCTGATTGGCCACAAAGAGTGTTTTTGTCCAAATTATTCTATTGTAGCCCCCTCTTTAGGGTGGAGCACTGGAAATTGGCAATATGGTCTGGCCAATGTTAAAATTATTTTCCCTCCTTGGTATTAATATCACTTCAGAGCCAAGCTATTGCTTTTCTTTGGTTAACACGCTCTGATGATTTATATCACAGGTTAACATATTTCACACTCAGGTATTTAATGTGATGATGATGATTTAAATGCACTCTGCAGGTAAATAAAACTTGATTATATTATAAGTGCATTACAAAAAAAGCAAATAAATATCTGAATAGGCCAATAGAAAAAAAACCTAATGAACCAAGTATCCAAAATACATCCATAAACACTGTTCAATCATAAATGTCTAAGTGAATAATTTAAAATACTTGTTATTAAGAGTTACTGTAAGAACGAGTAGGCTGAAAAAATTACTGGCCTCTTAACAACAAAAAGGGACCTTAAAGAGAAAGTCACATACAAACATAATTTGCATATGCACACAAATTGCATATCGAGTGCTTGCTTTCACATTGGTAATTGTGTATACTGTGTGCACAATTTTCAAGATATTTTACAAAGACTCTCTGGATCTGTTCTGAATGAAAATCTCTCATGCTATTGCCATCTACTGCATCACCAGACAGTAACAAAGACCACCTCAGTAAGACCACTTTAGATGTTTTAGCAGAAATGCCATGTTATTGGTGTTATTCATGCGCTGCTTATAGAAGTAGTAAAAATAATAATACATTTATCTTTTATTAAAAAAAAAGTGCTTCTTCATGATTGTTTCTGTTTATTTGTGCCTTTCTACATTGTTTTTACCTGAGTTATTGTTTTTAGTAACAAATGAAGCTTCATAGAACCGCAACCATAATCACAGTTAACCTACATTGAACCAGGGCAGTAAGGGAGACATGCATGGTTTACCTGTGGTCACATTGTTAAACAGATTTAATTTAACCATAATATAAAAGTTAGGTATAAGAAATTAGTATAACATACCGCTGAATATGCATTTTATTCCCACAAAGTATGTAATATCACTGACATCTGTAGAATAACTGAGTAATTAGTTGCAGTATTAGTTTATTTGTCCTTTTATATTCCCTCAGGGAACGCATCAGGACAGCCACCTAACCCCTGGGTCACAACAAATTTGATAACCCAGGCCTCAAATGAAAATAACTGAATCGGCCCTGTTCGATTGACACAAATAAATATTTTACAGTCTAATTAAACGATCATAACAGCATCATTTTATTTACCTCACCTGTTGGCACTATGCCGGGGACATTTAGATTTTGTGCAATCAGATGCTTTCTCGACTGTAGTTTTCTCACCACTGTCGTTTTACATGTATTATCATAGCATGTAAAACATTTATAAATTCATCTAAACTGCATTCTCAGCAGTGCGGCTGAATGTTCGCCCTTCAATATATCTCCAAAAAGGTATTAACAACCCCTTTTTACTTCTGTTCCAAGCAAGAAAAGAGAAAATAGCTGTATTTTAACTGGAGCACCGAATTTCATTCAGCGTAACTTTAAGTTTACTCATTTAGAAATTAAGTCTCATAATAAATTATAAATGACAGAATCCAGATAAATTAAAATCAATTTATCAGATTTTTGGAGAAAAAATTTGAAGAAAATAAGTAGTTTTTGGAGAAGAAAACCGTTTATTATTATTATTATTATCATCATCATTATTATTATTATTACAATGTAACTAAAGCTTAATAATATATTTAAAATATAAATTATAGAACTTGGAGAGAAAATCGATTTCCTCCGGTTTGTTAGAAAAATGCAATATAGGAAAATATTAAAAACGCAAACAGCCTAACACTTTAAACGTACAGTGTGATCATGTTCTCACCACCATGGCTAAAAACAGCATATTAAAAAAAAAAAAAAAAAAAAAAAAAAAAAAAAAAAAAAAAAGTAATTTTGAAGAGCAGGAACCTTTGGGGTGATTGTTACGGGTGCCTGTCACAGCACACAAGCCAACCATTTGCTCCAATCCCTTGCCTCCAAGTCTGACACTGCACAATAAATCAGACATGACTCCAACCATTTGAACCTGATGGGATAATGGCCACGATGAGGCTTCCGAATTTATATTTGCTTAACACACTTGGATTAACGGATGTGTGCTTGAGTGACATGAATAAAGTTCTGTTTCTGTGCTTTATATTTAGATCCACACTTTTTAAAGACAGCACCTGTAAGCAGCAGTCAAAAAGCACTGCTTTCACATTCTGTCTTTCACTACTGTTTTTCCCATGGAATCCATCAAAACACAATAATACTTTTGATTGCATATCATTTTTGTACTGTGCCTGAACAGCAAGCCATCGGCGGCTTTAAGGTGATCATTTATATCCGAGGTCAAAGAAAATGTGCGCATCGCTCTTATTTACAAAGCTCATTTAGGCTGCAAACAAAAAACTCATTTGCCCCTAAGAAGCCTATTTGATCTCTGTCATCGATGTCGGATTAAAGCATAAAGCATGACGCTATGGAGTAATTAAATAGCAACATTATTTAAACGTACTTAATAGAGGAGCACTCTATTTTTAGCGGTTTATAATAGCTTATGAGGGGTTGAATGTCACCTCAGATTAATGTGACACCAAGGCAGTGGCCTCTTACATAAACAATACTAGAGAGAGGGGCTAAGTTACCATCTTTCCATTCCAGTCAGTATGGAACACATTCGCATTTACTTAATTGACGTAATATAACATTACAGAATGCATTGTACAAAGAGTCCACATTTTACCACACCATTTAGTTGGAATCACATTGCCTTATAAAAAAAAAATATATATATATATATATATATATATATATATATATATATATATATATATATATATATATATATATATATATATATATATAAATCGCTTATATATTTTTTATAAGCGATATATATATAAAAAAAAAGAGATTAAAGCCTACAGGGAACCCGTTATATCTCTGAGAAACTTTTGTAAATGTTGCTAATAGTTTGAATTAGTTTTCAATTTTATTTTAAAGCTTTAATAAAGATATATATATATATATATATATATATATATATATATATATATATATATATATATATTTATATTTATTTTTTTATTTTTTTTAAAGTTCATTTAAAAGTTTGTTTTAAGTTATAGTAAACTAGAAATATTTTATATTTTAGAAGTTTCACTTTTTTCCTATATTTTTCTCCAGTTACCATTTTTTTGTTTCAGTTAATTTATCTATTATTTTCTTATTTATTTATATCGTGGCAAAATTAATATACATAAAATATTGCATGATACAAACGAATTTGTACTACAAAAAAAGTTACTATTGTAACTATTAAGTAAATTATTGTAAATTAACTGTAAGTACTATTGTAACTATTGTAACTATAAGAGTAAATATACAGGATAGAAATAAATAAAATTCACACAAAATATATTCAAAGTTAAATATGATTTTTTAGTTCAATTTTTGATAAATAATTTCAGATTCTTCCTGGTGGTACCTTTTTAAAAATGTCCATCAAAGTATACTCTCCTCAAAAAAATGTTGTCTAATGGCATTTAAACTTCCACATTCCAACAAGATATGTTTCTTGGTGAGAGCAGCCTGACTTTGTTTCATCCTACGCTCTAAAAATGTGCATTTAAATCAGTAATTTATACTAATATAATATGCCAATGATCATATTAAAATGCATGCATGATAATAAGATTCGTTATAATCATCATTTAAACACACACTGTTTCTACCAAAGCTATGATAGGAATAAGATCTTATTTCATAGTAACATCTAGGGCAAAAAATAAGATATTAAATCAATACAACTGGGCCTGTGCACAAGACAGTCCAAAGGCCTCTGAAGCTCAATCAGCACAGTCAAAGGTTAGTTTATTTAATGTTGAGGGTAAATCATTAAAAATTTTAAGTGTCAATGAGGTCAATTCATATTTCCGTCATATGCAGTAATTTAGAAAACACTATATATTTTTGTTTAACTAAGCCAGTTTGATGCTCTGAAACACTGCAACAAAATCCTCACGATTTGAAGTCCAGCATTTAAGTGAAGCGAACACAAAGTGCACTTATGATTTGAGTTGGAGAAAGCTGAATATGTAGACTCAAGGTCAAATTCGGCATTGCTGTCATACAGAGAGGTATTATCAGGAGCTATAAAAGCTTGTGCAAAAGAAGCAACAGGGCAGGGAATGATGTACGCCAAGGAGCAACAGACCAGACACGCCATTTAAACGCACACCGGGGTCTATCTAGAAATTCTAGGTGGCATATTTAATCTCAACACATTAGGCAGACAGTACACACAATAAGTCAGCCGATTAGGTTGGGTACATTGTGTTTTGCACATCTGCTCCTTCAAATACGATCCTAGCAAATTTGACGTGTCGCACAGCGCTTGTTCCAGTCTCCATGCCCAGTCACACATGACAGGAGGAATTAGGACTGTATACTACAACTGTTGACACGAATGCGCCAAGCTTAAAGGGACAGTTCTCTCAAAATGAAAAATCATTTACTCAGCCTAATGCTGTCACACGCCTCGCTTTGGTCATGAAACTTATCGACAGACAGTTACCGCTGCATTCGTCGGCAAACAATTCAAGTTAACAGCGACTGTCATTACGACTAACATCTCTTATCAAGATGGGTTTGGAACAACGCTATGAATTAAGTGACATTTTATGAGCACTTTTAAATGGGGGTTGTTTTAAAGCACAAAATAAAAACGCGATTACCGACAAGCAGGTAGACGGCTCGTAAGGCAAGTTGACAGCTGAAGCGTCCTCGCGTTTGGCTTTAGCCTGCTAGCGGTCTCAACACAAGTCAACCTGTCAAAAAGGCAGTAACGTTACTGTTTTAATCTTAGCAATGACACCAGACCAGCATCTCACCTTTCCTGAAACTGAGGCGCTCTCCAACTTTCCGTCGCATTTCAAATGCTGATTTTCCCTTCTGGTACAACCCTAAAATCACCATGCTGGCTAACGTTAATGTCAAAAGCCATGGACAGAGACGGTCGCTTAGCTGAACAAGTTAACGTTAGCTCGTTTGACAGTCTTTCGCATGAGCGAACTGTCATTAATCGCGCGTTTAAAATAATACAGATCGTACTTTATAGTGAGTTAGCACTCTTACCGCATATAACAGTCAACGGTTCTGTACAGTCACAGTGTGATCCTTTCATTTGACGGCTTAAAAAAACAAACGGCGGTTAAAATAACGTTAGGGTCACCCTGCCTGGAGTAACCGGTGAAAAAAAAAAAAAACACATACAAGCTCCCATTTACATGTTTTGGATACCGTTAAACATCACGCATGTCTATTTGAATAGGGGTTTTGCTCAAATATATCGTGCGATCGCGGCTTCAGAAACGCGCAGTCGAACACATTTTCACGCGTCAAAAGCAACTTTCCAGCGTGCACTAACGTTACACATCCTCCCTGCGTCTCGACATGGTGCGATACATTAAAAGCCCGCTGATTTTCCACACACCCCCTCCCTGCAGTGACAATAGGCAGGTGTGGGTTAAAAATGCACAGCAGCCTGGTTGCCTTCTTGCCCCTTTCTCTGCCTGCTACCAACTAGCAGGAGTTGCCTAGCCAATTTGGCTAGCTGATAATAACGCAGGCTAACGGTCAATACGGTGAATGAAGATCGGTCGGCAGAGAGGAAGCGACGTAAAAAATGGTGCAATTCAAATGCGGCAAAAGCACTAGCGTGCACAAGAGAAATGATGAAATTACACTCACAATGCTCTCCGAGCGGTGCCTCAGAGATCCCCCTCTCTCTCTCGGTCTCCCTCAGACTCACTCTGCCGTCTATCTAGCTCCTCCAATCTGCAGAGAAAGCCCTCCCACAGCCCCGCGTCGCCTGAGACATGTGATGCACGTCAGGATAACGCCCATCGACATGTCTGACGATTCTCATTGGCCGGGAGGAGATGTCAATCACATTGGACACACCCTCTGTGTAACCTTCGCGCGTATTAACATAATTTATAAGCGTGTACCTTAAAGTGGCTAAGTATAAAATAACTTGTCGAGGCTCATTGTTTATTTTAACTCAATAAACAGCACGCTTTCAGCACGAGCCGGCGTTTTTAGCCCCGCCCACAGTCATGGACGAGTCTTCCCCCGGCGGCTAATTAAACCTGACGTCATTCTTTCCATGACGTCGCCGTTCTCTCGATTCTGGTGTTGTGTTTGATTCGCAGTGTGCAGGAACTCATTACACTCGCTGATATGAACCGGATCACTGCATTATGCAGTCTGGATCATCATCGCTCAGCCTTTGCCCAAAGAATTTACAATAAACGCTTGACAGTTAGACGTCACTGAATGATCCCCACTGAGTTTCATTCACTGAACTGATGCAAACAATATTGTGCATTTCTTCTTTATGATGCAAACTGAGTGAACTTGCATGGCAAGCATTTTTTTCTTTCTGCGTTTTCATCAAACTCAAGTCCACTGAAGCACTTAGTCTATAGTCTGGCGCCTTCCTTTTAAAACTGCAGTACAAGCATGGAGAATTTCTGTTTGTGAGGTGTTGTTTTTATATAGAAAGTCCTCATGATAGATACTACATAATTCAAATAATGCATTTAAATATTGAGGTCGGTAACAAGGAATACAAATGTGCTGCATTTCATATTTTGCATGTAGATACCAGTTTCCTCTTATGGTGATATAGATTCATATCTTCTTCCTGAAGTTTGTTGCTGCAAGACTTGAAATGCATTGGTCTAATCTAATCAATTAGGATGTGATTAAACAGTACTGATTATTCAAAAAAGCAACCCTTTGATTACATTACATGTGAATGCTCTGTTACATATAAAAGAGATTTTAATTCAATAAATACACCAAAATAAGTTATGCAGTGAAGTTCTTAAACACATAAACTCTCTGCAAATCAACCACTCATTAAATGTACAATAAAAAGACTGTTTTTTTTTACACCTGGCATCAAAGGAAAAATCCTGCAGTCCTGGTTGTTTTTTTACTTCAAAGTTTCAGTCGTGTCATAGTTCACCATTGTTGGCATTCATTGACCATGCCGTACTTGAAAGATGACTCCAAAACTGTACCCGTATTGTGGGTTTCCCCAAGAAGGCCTCAAAAGAAGCCACAGTTGCCTTCTTTCTGTTCTCTCTTTCATTCATCTTTACTGACATTTACAGCTATTCATTTGGGCAAAACGTTTGTTCCATTTATGCAAAGTGACTTGCAAATGACAAACAAAACAAATATCCGTATCTACCTGTATTTTAAACTACAATTTGGGGATTTTTTTATGACAGCTGTGAATATATGTTTTGCAAGAATATATCAATTAATATTTCGGCTGCTATTGTATTGTGTCATTCATTCATTTTATTTTCAGATGAACCGCCAACTTATCCAGCATGTGTTTTACACAGCGGATGCCCTTGCAGCCGCAACCAATCACTGGGAAACATCCATACACTCTCAGAAATAAAGGTACACAAGCTGTCAGTGCGGTAGTACCTTTTTAAAAGGTATTCATTTATACTTAAAGGGTCCATATAGTTACCTTAAAAGTATATATTAGCACCTAAACATTTTAAGAGGAACATATTTGTACTTTTTAGGTACTAATATGTACCCTTGAGGTATTAATATGGAGCTTGTACCACTCCAAGTGAACTACTAACAATGTGCAAATGATATTAAGCAGCAATTTCTTGTCTAATGCAGCATAATAATCAGCACAAATTAGGTAAAACTATAGGAACTTTGCTATATTGCTATTTCTGGGTGCTAATTAACTGCACAAAACACAGCTGCTAATGACAGCGCCTGCGTTTAAACGGTCTCTGTGTATGCTTTAACAGCCAAATAGATGCTTAAGTCTATTAACTGATTATATTTTAATTACATTACAACATTGATGGTGTAAAAGGAACCTTGTGAAAAAAATGTCATAAAAGCTTTCACAAACAAACATTATTGTGGTGACACAACGATGCATCACTCAAACATTTGCAAATGATCACATATCAATGTGCAAATGACTTTAAGCAGCAGTTTATTGTCCAATGCAGCATAATAATCAGCACAAATTAGGTAAAACTATTTTGGTATTTCTGGGCGTATTAACTGCTCAAAACACAATAAGTTAGCAAATAATATTTTGTCACCCATAAATTCAGTGTTTGAAAGTGAAACTAGGGTGTCACTGTGGCGCAGTGGGTAGCACGATTCCTTCACAGCAAGAAGGTCGCTGGTTTAAGCCTCAGTTGGGTCAGTTGGCACTTCTGTGTGGAGATTGCATGTTCTCCTCGTGTTCATGTGGGTTTCCTACGGGTGCTCCGGTTTCTCACCACAAGTCCAAAGACATGTTGTTTAGGTGAATTGGGTAGGCTAAATTGTCTATAGTGTATGAGTGTGTATGGATGTTTCCTATTGATGGGTTGCAGCTAAAGGGGCATCCGCTGGTGTAAAACATATGCTGGATAAGTTGGTGGTTCATTCCAATGTGGCGACCCCAAAATAATAAAGGGACTAAGCCGAAAAGAAAATGAATGAATGAAAGTGAAACTATGCAATAAGGACATCCTTGAAAATCATCGTTAATGTTTCAGTGTGTTTAAATAATCTAAAAGTAGTTCCCCCCCCCCCCTACAAAAAAATAAATAAATAAAATAAAAAACATGTAATATTCCAACCTGTCTGAAATTTCCTTCTTCTGTTGGAGATATTTTGGAGAATTCTGTTAAGCAGCAGCCATTGACTTCCCATAGTGTTTGTTGTTCTTACCATGGACGTTAATAGCTACCAGTTTCCAATATTCCAACGGAATCTCACGCCAATTCGTTACTTTTTGATTTAGTGGCCAATTCGTATGAATTCGTACAATCTAATTCGTACTATTTAGTTTGATTTGCTCATTACCCAGTGACGGTTGGGGTTAGGGGTGGGGTTGGGTGCCATGCCTCCTTTTTAAAATCATCCATTTTCGTACGACTTAACTCTAGCCACTATCTGACAAAACGCAAGATACTTACGTTTCCTCATGAGATCAGGCTGAACATTCTTCAAAATATCTTCTTTAAGGAATCTAAAGGATGATAGAAGTTTCATTTGTTTGGTGACTTACCCCTTTAAACAGACAGCAGCATTTGGGTCTACCAGACAATTTACTTTCACCTGATGAGTTTTATCATTAACAAGTAGGACATCACAGCACAGGACACAGAGTTTCGACTCACAGCAAAACTCTTAGCATTTTTTTGAAAGAATTTTTTAAGACCATGCCATTTTAGCGTGCGTTAAGCAAGGCTCAAAGGTTTGCTAATGTTCAATCAGATAGTGTGGGGAGGGGAGGTGTCAGCGAGTGCATTGATTGCTCAGCTTCACTGCAAGCAGCTTGTAAATGTGGAGCATGTGATGCATACGTTTGCCGTAGGAATCTCTAGAGGAACCAGTCCCTCTATTAGGCCAGACCGTTTCGGTTTGCACCATATTTTGGTCTAAAAGTAACATATAGCCCTTTCTAAGCCGCAAGAGACTGACAAACAAGTTTCCTTTCATGCTTCCAAAACCTCTGAAGTGGAGAGGACATGAATCCTATTTTTATTTGTTCCAGTTTCCACTTCTGAGATTTTTTATTTGGAGCCTCTCCCAATGGCGGCACACAGTGATGCCTGGCCCATAAGCGCATGCCCCAACAGACCTGCAAGTGCACTTCTTTAACATTCTCATATATACTCATGTGCAACCATTATGACACCTCCAAGGGTGTTAATGGTTAGGGTTTGTGGGTGTATTCGAGTAGATGAAAAATGCTAAATGTACTGTGCTGTATTAATAACCACATGAAATGATATACTGTACATATAAATTTGTTTGATTTACAAATATTAAGACCCACAGAGAATCTGTGCACACATGAAAGTCTGCACATTTCTGAGCCCATCATTCAATCAATTTATTAAATTATGCAAATGTGCAGAAATATATATTTATTCAGTTTCTAAATTAATTTCTGTAATATTATTGAATACTATTTTAATATTTTTATGGTTTATGTATGTACAAAACAGTTACGTTGTTTACCAAACAAGTTGTTCTGATTGGATTTGCATTGTAAACCTTAAATAACAGTTAAAAAGTTATTTAATTTTTATTTTATGTGTTATGTTTTTAGTTATTATACTCTCAAAATTGTACAAAATGTAGCAAAAAAAAGTCTGCAGATTCTGTCTGGGTCAGAATATAATTACATAAATACATCATTATATATTTACTTTTAATAATATTAATGAAAGCACATTGTTCTATGACATTGTTCTATGATTACGTTAATCATGAGACTATAAATTAAATAATTTATAATAATTATAAAATTTAAATTTTATATTTTAATTTAAGTATATTGTATACACAATTACATATTTAACTAATATTTACGCATGTGTATTATTCAAAGTATAAATTAATAGAACATTACATTATTAATATTGTAAAACAACAAATTTATATTATGTGTGTGTGTGTGTGTGTGTGTATATATATATATATATATATATATATATATATATATATATATATATATATATATATATATATATATATATATATTTTATTATTTCAATGTATTATATATACATTATGCTAATTTATAAGCAAAATATGTAAATAAGATTGTATTCATGCAACTTGCACTTAAAATATTTGTCTTATAAATAGAATATTAACTAGGCCATCATTTATTTATTCTAATTTACATTTAATTACCCATACTTTTAATAATATTAATGAAAGCACATTATTTTATTATTACATTAATCATATGATTCCATAAAAACTAAAAAATTTAGGATACCTAATAAAATGTAAATTTTATATTTTAATTGAATTATATTGTATACACATAATTGTATATATTAATTTATAATATATTAATAGAATATTAATATAGAATAATATTAGATATTAGAACATTACATGAAAAACAATAATAATATATTTAATATACATTATTATAAAAATAAAAATGACAGATTTTATATATAGAATATTAAAAGGGCTATATTTATTAATTCTAATTTAAATATAACTATCCATACACATAACATCATGTATACATTTAATAAAATTACATTAAATACACACTATACAATATAAATGAATATTTATATACAGCGCTCAGCATAACTGAGTACACTCCATTTTGAAAATGAATATTTTTATTAATTTTGTAGTGAAAACAGTCAATGTATTTTGGTGCATTTAAACAAAACAGATTTATTAAACAGATATGTTTATTAAAATAATATTTTAGTCACCAAACAAATTTAGAAATGAAAAGATAATACAAATTAAATTCAAGCAAAATATTGCAAAAAAAAAAAAATAAAATAAAATACAACCTACAAAAATTAACCAATTTTTTTGTTTTTGCTTCTCTTGATTTTCCCCCCTTTTAAAATTTGTATTTCATATTTTTCTATAACATACATCTTGGTGTATTAGTTTTTGGACCTAAAAAAGATCCAGATTTGGCTTCAGCACTGACTGATCTAATGTACAGTATATGCACAAATATAGTGTTGTATAGCTTCCTATTGAAATATGAATTTAAAAGAGAGGTTTGTGGGGGGTGTACTTATAAATGCTGAGCACTGTATATTAATAAACAATAGCTAAAACTATGAGAAGAGTAGCATGTCTGACCTTGCTGGACATTAAGCCACACATGTGATGTCAGAAGAGGGAAGTTAGTGGCGGTCTTACGTTCTTATCAAGATCTAAGATAAGAATGTTTGCTTAACAAGCAGTCCAGAGTGCACAACAAAGCATTCTTAGGTCAGAAATACTTCTATGACAGGAAAAATTCCTCAGGGCAAGCAACGAAGCCGTCATTCGACCCAACAGCGTCACTGCTGAAACTCTGCAGAAGATGACCAAAGACGAGTCCCGGAATGCTAAATGCAGCGTCAGAGAGGAGGAAAGTGGAAAAGACTCATTAGTAAACTAACACAAGAGCGTCCAGCAAACTATCAGTCAGGACACACGCTATTATTACTTCCTCCGGTCACCAATCTCCCTTCTCCAGCTCTCTGGCTCTTACTACAGCTTTTTCCACAATGTCAGCACAGAACTTCCTTCATTCTGATGGAACACACACACATACACACAGAAAAAAAAAAGACACAAGTCAGAGTATATTTAGCATTAGAATAATATACATACAGTGGCCTCAGAAAGCTTTGGTTTAGCCAAAGTTTAAATATAAAAAATTCATTGCAGAGATACTAAAATTTTAAACTGTGACACATGCAAATAACCTATACTAGAGGATCTGACTTCACATTTCTGCTGGCACTTCTTATTTTCATCTTGGTGATATTTAGTTCACAAGGTTCTCACAGGTGTCCTAGCAAAAATCAGCACAAGTGTGAACATGTTTGACACCAAAAGGCTACATTATCATTTTAAAGTCTAGATGGTAAGAAAGGGTCTGGCACAGTGAGACGTGCATACTCAGAAATGTCTACACCAAACCTAACTCTAACTCACCTCACAGCGATGTCACTTGCTCTACTGATTGCATGTGTCTGAGAGGGAATGTCTGCGCATGCACATGCAAAATTAACAATTGTTAAGCAATGAATCATTTTTCTTAGAGAGAATGCATTTAATTAATTAACCATGGCAGTAAATACATCTTTAATGTTATAAAAGATTTCTACAACTTTACAATTTTTCCAGAATTCGGAAAAAGTATGCATCATCGTTTCCATATAGATACACTACCTGATTAATTAAAAGTCTTGTCTCTATTCAAGTTTTAGGAACAACAAATAATAGCTTGAATTCTAGTTGATCATTTGGTATCAGAAGTGGCTTATATGAAAGGCAAAAGCCTCTAGATTATGCTTATTTTACCAAAATAAAATATGATCGTGCCTTGATTTTTTATGATTTAATTAGGACAGTAAGGTCCGACTTTGCTTAGACAAACATCTTGTCACTTAGCAGAAATAATGTACTGTATAGAATATAAAGTCAATGTGCAGTGAAAAAAGAATGAATATTGTGTATGACTCTGAGCTTAGAGGACTGCATCCATACATCTCTGCAATGAGTCAAATAACTGGAATGGAATGGCAAAGAAAGCGTTCTAGCAGGACTCCCAGAGTTCATCAAGATTATTTGGATTCATCTTCAATGCCTCCTCCATCTTACCCCAGACATGCTTAATAATGTTTATGTCTGGTGACTGGGCTGGTCAATCCCTTAGCACCTTGACCTTCTTTGCTTTCAGGAATTTTGATATGGAGGCTGAAGTATGATCAGGAGCGCTATCCTGCTGAAGAATGTGCCCTCTCCTGTGGTTTGTAATGTAATGGGCAGCACAAATGTCTTGAAACCTCAGGCTGTTGATGTTGCCATCTGCTTTTCAGATCTCTTTTATGCCCCCATACTGAATGCAAACCTAAACCATGATTTTTCCTTCACCAAACTTGACTGATTTCTATGAGAATCTTGGGTCCATGAGGGTTGCAATAGGTCTTCTGCAGTATGTGATGATTGGGATGCAGTTCAACAGATGATTCATCAGAAAAATCTACCTTCTGCCACTTTTCCAAATGATCAACAAGAAGTCAAATCATTATTTGTTGCTCTAACAATTGAGATTGACGACTAGACATTTGTCAGGTAGTGTATTAAGACAGCACTGTGCTTCAATAATCATAAGCAATGTTTTTGAAAGTCAGCTTATGATATCTGCAGGATCGAGATTCATTTCTACTGGAATGGATGGTTCCATTAGGAACTGTTACATCTATAGATTCTGTTCATTCTATAAATGGCTCTTCATAGTGGATAAATCCTCTTTAGATTATTAAAATGGTCGAAACACGCACACAGGCATAATACTGATCTGTAGCTTCAATGTGATTCTGGTATGATCAATGAGGCTCTCATGGCTCTTTTATTTTTGCAGTTTAGACATCACAAGAATAACTGACATATTTAAATATGTAATAATAGATGATCCAGGTGGATGCCGCACACAATGAGGGACCCCTCACATAATTGTAAAGTACTTTGGGTGTATAACAATACAATATAAAATGCACTGTACATAATTGTCTTAATATTTCACTTTATGTTTCTATATTTTTTATAAAACGCAGCATTATCTAATAAGCATAATAAGTAAAATAACATACTACTAATGTTTTTTAAGTCATATTTGCTGGTAAAATGCTTATGTAATCTTTAATATGAATGCTTCAGTCTTATGTGCTATGAAATGGTGTCCGACACATTTCTGATGCTGCTTTTTAATAAAATCCAAGGAGACGTATAACCAAAGCCAACATTTAAGGTCCAAGACATGTTATTAGATTTCAAACAGTGGAAATCCTATAAACATGGGGTTACCGCTATCAGACGCTGCTGCTGCTGCTGCAGTATGCGAAACAGGCGTGGGGCAGGTTGTTTGGGGTTAGAGAAACTTAATGAGAAACATTCATTATACCAAACATGTCATCAGACAGCTGTAATTACAATAATTGTCTCTTCTCAGAAATACTACATGGGGGTGAATATGGGGTTTGTGCGGTGTAAGACTCCTTAATTAAGTCAACAATAAACTCCCCTCACTGACGGAGCGACAGTCCTGGGTTATTTTCCGTGTGAGGGTTCGAAATGGTCCCACAAAACAAGCAACCTAGTGCTTCACTCGTTTACTCTGCTTACACTATGGTTACCATACCAAAAGATATTGTTCTGATGCAAGTTTTTGGTCTTCAAACTGCTGCCGTATGTGGTGCTAGCATCTTACACACCTCATCCAAAGGATTTTGAAAATTTTCGACTAATCTAGGCGGTGAAATACCTGAAATCATTCAGCATATACTGTACTTCCTGTAGTTTATCTGAAAATAACTGCAGAATCAAGCATTCAACAGCCATGTAAGGAATAGTTGATGACATACAATTGAATTATTTGAAAGTAATGCATACCTGAAGTGAAAATACAAAGTCATATTACTTTTATCATAAATAATTCAACAGCACAGAGTAAAGTAAACTACCACACTATTACTACCCCAGCAGGATAGGGATGCCAACATAATGTCAGATTGATGTTGCACTTCAACATCGTGGGACGTTGCAGATTGTTTGGAAATGAAAATCGGGTTTACGATAGGACCAAGCGTCAGCGTTTGTTGGAAGTGGCTTGGCGTCGATGGTGAGGTGTCTGAATAACACAGCTAAAGGGCGTCACACACCGGATGCGCCGATCAGTGCCGCGACCCGGCGCACACTTGAAAGTATCACACACCAGACGCACACATTCGCATGATATTTAAAATGAAACTAAGCAGATGGCGCTCTGTGGCGCAGCAGAAATATGAACAGTGTCCTGACTCGTGGCTGGGAGCCGCGGACTGCCACCGACTTGCGGCGCCGGTGTGTGTACCCTGATAGAAACCTATGTTTAGAATTCTAAAATGTGTGGCGCAGCGTGGTGTCGAGCGAAGCTTCTGGTGTTCGACCTGCTTAAGAACCAGGTAAGAATCTATACACCAGGTCTCGGGAGGGCGATCAGATACTATATGATACTACTATACTATACGATACTATAGTGTTTCAGACTGTACCAAAAAGGAACGGAGGGGTGAAATTACTGAAGTTTTCTGGGAGAAATAACAAAACTGGAGAGTAGCGGGAGATGGGTCTGAAATACGGGATATTCCCGGGAGTGTTGGAAGGTATGTTGCCATACCTGACAAATAAGGGTGCTTTCACACCTGTGAATTGATTCAGTTGTTCCGAAACAGAGATTACAATTGTTACATGGTTTATTTTGCAGCGGCCCGCTAAGCTGTCAGGAGAGGTGGTGGTTTGGTGGTAATTGACAGGGTGCGCGCGCGATGTGTCTGAGGAGAGACGCGGTGGGGAGGGGTGAGAAGGGTGCGCGACGATGCCTATTTGAGGACTGGGAGGGAGACGCGAGATTACCGTGAGATCATCACTTGTTTGCGGGCATCCGGAGACTTGCGAAACTTCCGGCCCTACTCGTAATTCTCTCTTCATATAGTCGTAAGCCTATTACATATCCATAAAACACTGTGATATAACTGCGCTTGGATCGGATCGCTTTCTCACTGCAATCGAACCGCTCCAGGGTTCGTTTCAATCGAGCCGAGACCACCTCATTCAAGCGATCTCGGAGCGATTACTTTGGCGCGGAACAGAGCGCGATTGCCCTGTTCACATATGCCAAACGAACCGCGCTAACTGGGCAAACGAGATACGTTCCGAAACAAAAAAGTGTAGGTGTGAAAGCACCCTTAATGGCAGTATTTGACGTCAATATGACATAGGCTTAAGATGTTGCCTCGATGGTGGATTTTGGTCACTTTCCAACACAACCTAAAAATCAACCAAATATCAACATCATTTGATGTCATTATTGGACGTCAAAATAGCATTGTTCTTAGATTCTGGTGACCTAAATCTAACCTTATATTAACATCCTTTGATGTTGTGTGTCTGCTGGGACAGTTAGAAACATTTTACATCTGTCAGGTTTTTTGTTTTCATGGGACTAAAATCCATTCAAGAACTGCCTTGAACTTCTTTAGCTGTGCGTTTATCGTAAAATAATAGCATGCAACATAATAATCATCAGCCAATCAGGATCAAGCATTCAACAGGCCTGTAATGTAAGCAATAGTGCATGACAGATCATTGAATTATTAGAAAATAATGCACATCTGAAGCGTCAAGTAGAGTGTGCATCATTTTCTAATGATTCAATGAACTGCAGTCAATTATTCCACTTATAAAATGGTTTTCACACTTAACTTTAAACCATTTAAGACCTGCACTCCTTACAATGTTCATCAGCCAATCAAAATCAGGCATTCTGTGGTGCAACTTAAAATAAAACCTTCAGAAATAAGACCGCAAGAAAGATGTTAGTCTACTTTGGGCAGGGGCATGTTTGTGTTTCCAGTATCCAGTGGAATTTACAGCAGGAGCTCAGAGGTGAATGGCCCAGTGGAGTAAGACTGCAGCTGTACAGTGTGTGTGTGTGTGTGTAAGAGAGAAAGAAGGGGACAAAAACACAGACAGTGCTCTTAGTCAGCACTGGACCGGCAGCCGGGCTGGGGGGCCAAGTTTCCACTTGCGAACAATAATTCACCTCAAGTGCCCAGTGTGTGTGTGCACATGTGTGAGTTGACATCCCTCAATCTGAGAGCTGCACAAGTGCCTCTTCCACCCCAACATCCTCCACTTCCAAAACTTCTCCATGTACTGTAAAGATGGGACGTATTTACACTCAAGTGTTTGAATGTGTTTGTGTATTTTGCGTAATGGAAGCAGGTCTCCTCAAGAAGGTCAACGAACCACCATACACACAGTGAGGGTGGAATATTTCGGGTTCAATACAAGTTAAACTTAGTCGGCAGAACATGTGCTGCCAAAAATATCTGACTTCTGCCTTGTTTATGTTAGATCGGATGCAATTAGGGTCAGTTTTGCAAGGATATGAAGTTACAGAAGCAAGTTTGATAGCCTAATTTTTATCATGGTTAATCACAGTTGTGCATGTATTGTTTATGTTTTGTGGGTAAACTATTGAAACACTACAATTTACAAATTTTACCTTAAAGAGAACTAAAACAGATTTTTGTGCTAATATTATGGACTGATGGTGTTTATTTAACTTTAAAACAGGGATCTTTTTTAAGGGGACAAAACATGTTGCGTCTTATTTATTCTGTAGAGCTGTCCATCTTCCCTAACTTGTAAAGATTAGATACATTACCAATAATTCCAGGATATACTTTAACACTTGTATCTATTGTAGGATCCAACCTTTTGGTTTTGAAGTCTTTAATATGTTTTCTAACAAAATCTCTAACTAAAGTTTGTGGAAGGAAGGTTGTAATTTTGTTTTAGCTGTTTAAAGGAGCTAAATGTTCCTTCTTAAAGATCTTGAGCTGTTAAGATCCCCTTATCTTTCTATTTGGGAAAAAATATTTATAATATAATTGGGAGGGAATGTGTGATTACTACAAATTGGAGAGTCCAAATACATATCCAGAATTTTTAACAAAACATGTTATTACATTTCAAACAATCCAAATGGGGTTAACAGACATGTATGTAGTAATCTGATTATAGCTGTGCATAAACCCATTGAATAGCTATATAGCTAACATACTAGCTAAGGCTAACCAACAAGTTCACTGTAGTTTGCAGAAGTGGTCTGTGAAACAGGCATAAGGTAGGTTGTTGAGTTAATTTAAGTTGATTTAATCTTATTTTATTTTTATTTTATTTAATTTTTCATTTAGTTTTTTTTATCTCAACTTATCTTATTTTATTTTTATTTTATTTTAAGTTTAGTTATAGTTTTGTTTTATTTTATTTTAATTTAATCTTATTTTTTATTATTTTAATTTAATTAAATTTAATTTTAAATGAATTAAGATTATTTATAGTAGTGCATTTTTCAGAGTATTGTGACAATCCAATTAAAGTAGTGTGCTACAATAAAATACATTTATACAAAAATATGATATATATACTAAACTAAAATAAAATAAAATAAAATAAAGTAAAATATATGGTTGTTTCAGTGTGCCCAAATAGAAAATCTACTTTAAAGTTCACAATCTGTAGAGACCTTTCAAAGTGCATTGATTACAATGTTACAGTTGTTTATTGTGCCTGGGCCTGGAAATACTTTGGTTTATGATGGGATGAACTAAAATGTATTGAAGTTTAAGCTTGTTTGCTTTGATTTTAATTTTTTATTTTTAAAAATGTTTTAAATATTTTTTAAAATATATTGATTTGGTCGATTGAACATTTGGTTTTGGTTTATTTGATTAAATTCTACATTTGTTAAAACTTTTTTTATTTATTGAAATTTTTTGAAAAACTGTAGTGGGGTTTCTACATCTGGCACCCAACCCATTTTATTAGTCAAATACAACCACAGAATAGTCTTCAGAAAATACATAAATCCTTATTGTAAAAACAGTAGTATATCCTGACTTACAATTCTTTTAAAAGATCCTTTTAATTTTTTTAGTATTAAGTAATTACTATGACAGTATGTGATTTAGGATACAGCCTCCTTTTTGTCCCTTCATCAACAAACCCAGGCCAAACCATGTGTTTCTAAAAGAGTTCCTACCATACCCTTATATAAAGGCCTTTGTGTCTGTGTTTATGCTTAAACTGAGAGCCGTCTGTCATTTAGCAGCATCTGTGTTACCAAATTGTTGGAAACGGATCTACTTATGTGTCATTTTCACCTCATTGAAGTGCCTAGCTACAAACCAAGTGACCAATCAGCCATCATTTGCTCCGCTAAACTCTCGACTCTCCTCAGGTGGCTATGCTGGTTATGGATTGTTAAGAATTGAAGCAGCTCTTATGGGAACTGGCGCCCTTTCGTCTCACTCTTTTCCTTTTCCCATGGACTATATACCTGATGTGAGCCATGAGGGAGAAAAGAGGAAGAGGAAAAGGGGTAATTCAGTGGGCCTTCACATCCTGAAGTCCAGTAAGAAAAACATACATGCACATGGCCCTCGTCTGTAACAGGTAACAGATCTGAACTGAGTGCGTTGTATAGGAACGGAAGAGACGGAGATAGATGATGATAGAAAGAGTGTGAAGCGGAAACAGAAATCGCATACTGTGAGGTGTTGCATTTGGTTTGAAAGCTCATTGGTCCTTTAAATATCTGATAGTTCTGATTGGTCAATATAATTTGTATGATCTCATTTATACATTTTAATAAGATTTGCACCCCACCCCAAAATGACAGTTGGGGTTAGGGGTAGGGTTTAAGCAGGGGCATATTTAGTGATTTGGGGGCCTCAAGCAATTTCAGTCATGGGGCCTAACAGTCAACGTACAATTATTTATTTATTTTTTTTTGCCTTTTTCTTATATCACTTAATTGTCCTTTCTACACTTCTTTCTTAAAATTAAATGACAATAATAATAACAACAAATAATCTTCTGTTTTTTAAAACTAAATCTTCATCTGATTTGACTGCTCTATGATTGGGGGTGAAGACAAATATAATGGGAAACACTTTAGTCAATTCATGCTTTAACTACTGGCTCATTTCATGCCTATTATTAAAATATTAACCGTTCATTAGTCGTTATAAAGTATGATCTTATTCTGCATACCTAATTCTACCCAAAACCTAAACCCAAATTCTACCTTACTAACTACACTGTAAAACCCAAAAAGTTAAGGCAACTCAAACCATTTGGGGAAACCGATTGCTACAAACCATTTGAGTGAAACTAATCTATGTGAGTACTGTGAACTTACTCCATTTAAGTTGAAGTAATTTGGTATTTAATTAACTCATTACCTTCAACACCGAGTTCAAAACTCTTTTCAAATGAGTAGAATTAATTTTTTTAGTCAGTTTTGAATTAATTACATTCATTTCATTTGATAAAGTTGACTGTTGGGTTTTACAGTGTATTAATAAAGAGCTAATTAGTAGTTTATTAAGCTAAAAGTGTTAGTTAATTAGTTAGAATTGTGACCTAAACTCAAGTGTTCCCATTTAATATAATAATTACATTAACATTTTATTTGTTAGATCCTTTATATAAAATTGGACAGATGCTATATGTCATTTATTAATCTATTTTATACTTCTAGGTATTTATTGAGGGCCTCCAAATTTCCTGAGGCCGTAAGCGGCTGCCTTGCTTATTGGTTAAATCCTTCCTGGGTTTGAGGGCATGCCTCCTTTTAAAAACCTTTAGTTTTTTCGCATGAATTAAATTGTATGAATTGTGTATGAAGTCATACAAATTTGTACAGAATTTCTGATAAAACTGGTCTTTTTTGAGTTGTACAATGTTCCTGCACTGTAAAAAAAAAAAAAAGAAAAAAAAAAGTTGATTCAACTTAAAATGAAGGCGACAAACTTCAGGACATTTTTGAATTGACTCAACTTTCAATAAATTACTTCACTTGACTTGGTTTAAGTTGAGTAAACTCAAAAATATCCTGAAGGTTGTTGCCTTAAAATCTAAAGTTTTTTTTTTCAACTTTTATTTTTACAGTGTGCTCCATCATGCCCATGGGAGTCAATTTGTAAAACGAATAACAATGTCTTTACTGAATAATGTTTTGACTTCTACTGACTTTTATAAGGTAACCTGTAATAATATTACCATTATGAATTAAATATATACTATATATATTTATTATATTATAAATAAAATATATTTGAGCATTCACATTTTCTAATTGCTTTAAAAACCACCTTATGAAAGCTTTAAATTGTTGTTAAATGTGACTGTTTCCATGAGGTGTATTTTCAATTTTAATTCATACAATTTGCAAGGTAATGAAAAAGGATCTATAGTAAAAGCATATTAAACAGATTTTGTTTCAGTAAATGTTTCCTTCATATCTATGTAGATCTTATTTAGACCATTAAAATGTCATGATGGGCAGAGCTACTCAGACTCCTTTGGTAAAAAAAACTAATCCATAGCGTGGAATTCAAATGAAATCTGTTGTTCTTTCCATTAACCACTAAAAATGTACCCAACTATCACAGTTTCCAGTTACAAAACCCCTGAAAATGTAAAAAGACCTATTTGAGATGATACAAGACAGTGTTACTTCTCAAATCTCTTTTGTTTTCTTTAACGATGTCCCCTGCCCATTGAAATCAATAGATCTGCATCCTTTTCTTTCTCCAGACGGTAAGCACCTTATTGCTCTACAGTATATGCACCCAGGCCACATGGTTTCAACAGCAGCATCTGTGCTGTGCTGAATGAATGAGCAAGCGTGTGGTTAACCCATAAACAGAGCAGGGAGAAAGTGGAAAGTGAAGTGAAAAAATGGTGCTGTGCTAAAACTAGACCACAACCATTTTAAGAGCTGAAATTTTCCTACATCTGACCACTGGAACAAGACAAGTGGCAACTAGTGCTGCAAAATGATGGCATGCTCTTTCTTTAGTCATTTTCTCTGATTCTTTCCATTTTCAGGAAGTCAGACAAGTTTAACAGTTGTGATCTCAAGGGGTCGTCAAAGCTCAGATGGTGGATCAATGACTTTGCTAGAAAGACGTCAAGTGGAGCTTGAATTATTCTCTCTTTGTATTCACACCATAATCACGTCAACCCTCAGCACTGTGCCGTTGTGGTAACTTGTGATCAAGAGCACACTCACAACAAAGAGACTGTCAATCTGTTACATGCAGAGTATCATTTTAGACCAATGAGCTTTCAAGGTAGGCGGAGCTACTCCGATTCTGTGGGCATAAACAAACCGAATGACTGAAAGCACATTCGTGTCAGAATTTTTTTTTAGCCTACAATCATTGCCAGTTTCTGGTGTGTAACCTGCACCCCCCCTCCCCGACCCCCACTGTAAACGTTCTATTCTTGTTCTATTCTATTTCTGCTTGTGCTTTCTTATATCAATTCCTTTATTTACATACGCTTTGCATACATTTACATACGTTTGAACTCTCCGTTTTGTTTGTATATGCTGTTCGAGTACAGAGTGTGAGTGAGTGAGTGTTTCATCTTCAGATTGAGATTATATTTAATAATCATTGCACTTTAGCCGTGTTCAGTTTTAGATGAAAGCCATCAGAACTATTAGCATGGAAAATCGGATTAGGAGAATGGTTTATTTTGGTAACCTGTTGGCCGTAAATCAGACTGAGGCTAACAGAGGTGTTTGGTAAACCCGCCACACTGGTTTTGCTGTAATCGCCCTCTTGTTTTGGATGGCCAGCATGTGGGGAGTGAGAAATCAGTGTCTATTACAAGGCATCTTTTTCTTAGAACAACAAAGAGGAAAAGTTGTAATGCCAGAAGGTGAAATGGCATGCGTGTTGTTGTTTTATTTAATAAATAATTAACCGTAAAAATTTAAACAGAGAAATTAAATTAAATGAACTGGTATTATTAATAAATATAAACTACAGTCTAACCACTCCTATTAAATATATATACACATACATACATACATACTGTATTCAACACTTTATTGCCTTGGAATTTTAAGGTTCTATCTGCGTTCTAAACGATTTTGAGATATTGAACTTCAAAGATTTTGCATTCCATACAGCAAACAATGTGTTTAACAGTTTTTTCATACAATAACATGACAGAGACCCTTAATGTACTCTAAATATAAATGACCAAAATTCTCTTAATTTTGCAAATTGTGGTAAAAAATATAAAAAATAATGCAAATGCAGGTAGAACCTTCTAATTCAAAAACGTCAACAAAGGAGCAATCCGGTTGTTGTTGCTAGATCAGATACGTTTGGTTCCAGAAGTTAATGAGAATTATTTGTATTATTTATTACATTTCCCATTTATTGTATTTTATTAACGTCTACCCACACCCCAAACGCCACAATACTGTAAAAACAGTGGTTGTACAGATTATTATTCATGTTATTTATTTAATGACTCAATAAATTTTTTTTTATTAACACCCATCCCCACCCCAACCCTAAACCCAACCATCACCACTGTAAAAATATTAATTATTGTTGTGCGTATGTTATCGACTCGCATTTCTGGCCGGCCGTGTGGCCAATCTAGACTTCACCCAGTCTGGTGGAAAGAAGAAGAATGCTGAGCCTGATTGGTTCTCGTGCATGCATTCGAAATGCTGATTGGCTCACAGAAAGAACCTTACAGAGTCAAGCTAGAGTTTGACTTTAAATAAAACCCTTTGATTTTTTTTTTTATATAAAAAGCTCTACTTGTGTAAAAAAAAAAAAAAAAACTTTACATTACATATTGTCCATAAGTTTTTATTTAATAAGAATATGTGAATATCTCAATTTTGACAAAAATGTCAGATAGAACCTTATAATTCTAAGCTGATGACTTGTGGATCGAAAATGTTTTTTCAAGATTATCCTAATGAGGTTTGTTCAATGTTTTACAACTTTGAAGAAAAGATGAAAAGATTTCAACACATTTCTAATCATAATAGTTTTAAAAAACTAATTTCTAATAACTGATTTATTTTATTTTAGCCATGATGACAGTAAATAATATAAGACCCTTCTATACAGCTTAAAGTGACATGTAAAGGCTTAACTAGGTTGATTAGGTTAACTAAGCAGGTTAAGGTAATTAGGCAAGTTATTGTATAACGATGGTTTGTTCTGTAGACTATAGAAAAAAAAAATAGCTAAAAGGGGCTAATAATATTGACCTTTAAAGATTTCTTAAAAAATGAAAACTGCTTTTATATTAGCCGAAATAAAACAAACAAGACTTTCTCCAGAAGAAAAAATATTATCATGCATACTGTAAAAATTTCCTTGATCTGTTAAACATCATTTAAGAAATATAACAAAAAGAAGAAAAAGAATTTAAAGGGGGCTAATAATTCTGACTTCAATTGTAAATAAGCAATTACGTTAAAAATAACATTAAAAATTGCAAGAAATCTTCATATTTGGTGCATTTGTAAATATACTTAATCCCCAGCTTATTATATATTATCTTGATTATTATGGTATATATACATAGATGAATGTCTAAAAGTAATGAATGATACTAAATAAAACATCATACACAGTATTTAATATTAGTACTAAATACACTAAACAGAAACCTTACAGTAATAAATAATTACAAATACTAATATATATACACACACGTTTTAAATTCCTAAATATGAGATATACATACTTCGCAAGCCTAAACGCCCTTAAAGACCTACAGTAGGTGTAAAAGCATGGAGACAGGCCACTCTTTGTTCCCGTACAGTGAAGGAAAAATATCACATCTCTGTTTGGAAAGTCTCTGCCAAACCCTAAACCAGGTTAAACACATCTCAGCTAAAAAGGGGGAAAAGATTTTTCATTTTAACATCAGACTGAAAAAGTGACTACTATTCTGAGCCCCGTTCCATTAATATCCATTCTGCAACATGTATTAAACAGCCTTTTTAGACTTGGGGTGTATTTCTGCATTTCCGTTCATGTCTGAGCAGTCGCAGATGCACCGTGGAATAAACTTAAGAGTTATTTGCTTTGCCGTGAAACGAAAGGTCGCGTTACAGAAATCTTTACTCTGGAAAGAGCTGAGTGATGTGAATTAGCCTTAGCGGTAAACTGTATATTTTGGAAGCAAATGTTAACAGGTCATTCAACCCAGTAGCAGCGTCTATATACATGATGAAGACAAACTGCTCGGTCGCACCAGTTGACACGTCTTTCCATCAACTAACCCCCTAAAAGTCGTAATGTTGCCGTTTGGTCATGGCGACGGTGGGTGTAAACAGCGCAGGCCAAATTCAGCTCCCTGTGCCAGCATCAGAGCCCGGTCTGTTGGTCGTCTGGCTGTGTGATGCAGGCCAGCTGGAATCCAACGGTCGTTTACATCCTCCTGTCAAACAAGAACCTCCAGGCTGTCAAACTTAGTGGAAAGACGACAAAAACTACACTCCCCAGAGCTCGCCCTGGAGAAATGGCTTGAGGAAATGGCTAAATAAGGACAGAAATCCTGACGAATGTTTGGAAGCCATGGCGAGCGCTGCTAATCATCTGGAGCATTTGATGGCTGTGTTCTTTCTGTGTTTGTTGTAGAGGAGACCAACCTGTACTTTCTCTATACGTATGAGCTGCAGATGAAACGTGTGCACGATATGAGGATACCGAAGAGGCAGGGTGGCACTGGGAATCCCAGACTGAAGACCGGCCACCCAATTTTAATAGCCAGAATATGCTAATAAATAAAACGTGCACATTGTCTTGTGTGAATGTAGTTGGAATAAGGAGGTCTACAATGCCTTAAAGGGGATAGTTCACCCAGAAATGAGAATTCTGTTATAATTTGCTCACCATTTACTAGTTCCAAACCTGTTTGACTTTCTTTCTTCTGTTGTACACAAAAGAAGATATTTTGAAGAATGCTCAAACCGGTAACCATTGACTTCCTTAGTATTTGTTTGTCAATGGTTACAGGTTTTCAGCTTGTGTGTGAAGAAATAAACGGAATGTTAAATAACTTAAGTGTTGAAACCATTTATGGGTGAGTAAACAGTGAGTACATGTTTTGCGGGAGGTGGGGGGTGAACTATCCCTTTAAAAAAGATTAGTTAACTGAATATCTAAATATATAATGTTTAACCCTTTATGCTGCACTCCTTGACCCATATTTTGGATTGAATAAAATACCGACACAACAATAATGATGACCTATGGATAAAAGGTCAGCCATGCTCGTTAAAGGGTTAACTAATTAATGCACAACAATAATATTATAGTAGTACAAGTAATAATAACCGTCATGGACCTCATTGAAGCACAATGAGGATATTTCACTTTTTTTATTTTGCCTCCAAAACATGATGCTCATGAAAACCGGTCGGTCTGAGCACAACAAATATCAGATAAAGTGAGTCATGCTGTTTTTATTCACTCTTGTTTTATTTGCAGCAATTACAGGAGTATATCTTTCTAGCACAGTGTCAATATTTCCTGAGAACGTCTACACTAATGTTATCTCGAGCTTTCTGCAACTGAACACAAAGGCTTTCCTTTGAAACTTTCCTCTGTGAAGGAATATGATTGAGTGACATTGACTGTGAAATAGGCCTGTGACTGTGAAATATTTTTTTGTTTGTTTAGTTTTTTGAAAGGGAAAACCTAAATCTCCTACACTGACAGTATTTGTTTTCAGTTCTTTGTACCTTTTTAAACTAAATTAATCCTGTTCTAACTTAATTTTATAAGTTACGCAAGTTGTTTTAAGTCAGTTTAGCAAAATATAAGTTTAATGGATTCATTCGTTTGATTCAGTTTAAATTTAAGACAACCTGGATTTTCTTTACAGTGCATTAATGGCAAATGTTTATAGTATATAATAATGACTTTGTAGAAGTTGCATTCGTTTTTTGGGGGTTATTAAATATGCCAAAAGTTTTTGCATATTTTAAATGATTTGAAATAGTGAATGTGGTTCATGCATGCTCAGTTCTAATTGGATTAATACTAATTAGAAATTTTAGCACACATTAAAGGGGCAAAAAAGCCGAACTATTAGTGTGAAACAAAAAAATTAAAAGTCAACAGGATTTATTTGTGTCATAGTGTTTAAAAGAAACTATAGTTCTCTATTGCTCATGAGGAAATTAATGACATACTAACTGGGAAAAAAGTGTAACATAGTTTCTTTTCATAAAATGTCTATGGTTCACCAGGAGTCACAGGTTTTAATTTTTTGTTGCCTGTATTTGTTTTTGGGTTCTCAAAGTGTTGGTCTTCAATGAACCTAAACGAGCACATGTCACTCCGCTGCTAGTCCGTTTGCACTGGCTGCCAGTTGCTGCTCGCATCAAATTCAAAGCTCTGATGTTTGCCTACAGTGACTTCTGGCCTTGCTCCTTCTTATCTGCTCTCACTTCTGCAGATCTATGTGCCCTCCAGAAACTTGCGTTCTGTGAATGAACGTCGCCTCGTGGTTCCATCCCAAAGAGGCAAGAAATCACTTTCGCGAACGCGCATGCTCAATCTGCCCAGTTGGTGGAATGAACTCCCTAACTGCATCAGAACAGCAGTCACTCGCTACTTTCAAGAAACGACTAAAAACTCAACTATTTAGTCTCCACTACACTTCCTAATCTGCAATTGCCTCTCTGAATATCACATTAACTGTACCCAAAAAAAAAAAAAAAAAATACTAATACTACTAATACTTCCCTTCTTAGACTTTACAGACCTGAAACTTGCCTATAGCACTTATTCATTGTTGCTCTTAGTTGTGTAAATTGCTTCCTTGTCCTCATTTGTAAGTCGCTTTGGATAAAAGCGTCTGCTAAATGACTAAATGTAAATGTAAATGTTGGTAGCCATTGACTTGCGTGTTATGAATCTTCTCTTCTTTCAGCTAAAATCTTCTTTAATTATTTACAAAACAAATTTTCTTCTTCTTGAATGGCTTTAGAGTGGGTAAACTAATAGGAAATTATTTTCATTTTCATTTTTTCATCTTCAAGGGAAACTTTGAAAACAAAAACAACTCTTTTTCTGTTGTTGTTATTGTTACTAGAACCACTGGTTTTACTGGTTAAATTACAGGAGAATAAGATTAAGATTATACTGTTTTTGACAGTCTCCTTTAACTATTCTGTTGACCATAAGCAACATTTCAACTACATGTCAGCTACCTATCATTATTGCATTAGTAGAGCATAAGTAAACTGCTTGGGTTTTAAATAATGAAGCAAATTTACATCTAATTGCAAAGTTACTTGTTGTGCTCAAATGAAACTAAAAAGGACCATCAAAATAACATCTTAACAGATGGTTTGACCATAAATCAAAATGACCGTGTAAATTTTTTTATTTAAATGTAGGTTTAAGGTTAAGCTAAGTTTATAAAGTATATTGAAGCTATGGAAGCTTGGTGGAGGGTGGGGGTGGGGGGTGCTCTTTTTGCAGTTATACACCTCATTTTCTATTCAGTTATGAGATTTAAATACTGCATTGTAGTGACGTTTAAAGCTGTATATTCTGCTGAATTTGCTAGTTGTGATGGTCATCATAAGCACATTTTTTGATGTACCAGAAATGTTAAAATAAATACACATAAATACTTATTTTCAAAATACAAATGTATAACATCATATATCGTTAGAAAAAAATAGGAATCTGTTAAAGTTTTAAATTAAAAACTATAGCCGACTGTCAACTATTAGGCAAATAACAAACTGGGCAGCACATTCGACTGCCCTCAGACAGAAATTGTTCATTTGAATAATAAAAAATGTGAACATAATAATAATAATAATAATAATAATAATAATAATAATAACAACAACAACAACAACAATAATAATAATAATAATAACAATAATAATAATAACAACAACAACAACAACAACAATAATAATAATAATAATAATAATGTTGATTTTTCACAATTTTTCTAGCCTCTTTTGTAAAAAAAGAAAGTACATTGGAAAATTCATGCATAACAACATTAGCCAAATTAGTACTCAAATTAATTTAATATGGGCCGCTTTTGGTGCTTCACATCTTTTTTTATTGGTCATTATTGTTTCAAGAATAAGGTCCAAGATTTATAATAAAAGTTACTTGTAAAATGTTTTCTCTTTTAAAAAACAATACGGTAGCGAAAGAAGACTTCTCTTACGTCAGAATATAAAATTAAAGCATTTGTTAGTGTTGGCTAAAACTGATTAGCTAAAGTCACACTAAAGCAACAGCCAACAGAGGATTCCGCTTGGTCTTAAAGCCTTTTTCGATGGCTTATTTTGCTATTTATGTTGGCATAGCAGTCAAAATAAGACAAATGAGCTCATGTATGGGACTAATTCTGGACATTTGTCAGTGAGGGGTGGGTCTTCCCAACCCCTCTGGCTATAGGCATGTATAAAGAACAAAGCTTTTTGTAAAAAGTCATTGGGTCCAAATAGCATGCCAAATTACATTTTTGACTGTAATCAATGTGGAGCTTCACATATTTAATGTTGTTTAACATCATGCCCATTATTCAGTTCGTTTAATGTAAATATTGTGTCTATTCTGACTGAGATGGCTTTCATTTTATGATTAAAAAAAAAAAAACATCAAAGAAGAAAGAAAACGAACAATGTTTGAACAAGATGTGAGAACATGATGACAAAATGTAAAACTTCAGGCAAACTTTTAGTGGCTCGGCTATTGTACAATGGTGCATAACCCATAAAGAAATGCAATGGCTCACTTTATGCACATCGCCAATGGCATTAAAGAGTATGCGCAGATTAAACGTCCACCCACTTAGACATTTCAGTCCACTGAATCAAGCAGTCATGGTCATCTTGCCCAGTGACGTGACTGCGGCTGTATGCGCCTCTATGTGGGTCAGAGTTCTGTGATGCAGGGCTGACGGTGGCTTCAGCAGCCGTGTGCATTGTACCTGCTCATTCATTATAAAACACCTGCACAAATAATGAATGAGCATGGTGAGTAACCTGAGGATGAGGTGGGATAGAAAAACTCCACAGCCTCTTCTCCTTTCAACTTCAAAAAATACAATACAAAAAAAAAATTTAACCCAAGGTTTAAGAGGGTAAAAACAGGAAACAGAGGCAGCAATAATTCATAAAGAGGAGGAAATGACCACCCTAATTCGGAAAAAGATATTTGCATCTTTCCCAGGCTTGGCAGTATTCCTCTTGTTGTGCGTTTCTTGGGCAAACTACTAGTGCGTATTTCAAGGAGCACTCTTCATTTGCACCGGTAGCCAGATACTTTGGCCTAATGTTGATAACACCGCAAGGAGTGTTGTACATCTGTCTAAAGAGCAGGATAGGATGTTTACTTTTACGGGGAAAGAAATGAGTGCCCCGGGTGTTCCATTTAAACAATGGAAAAATACTTACTGTAAGTGTTTCTGCTGAATTTTATCTTCAGAGACGCAGGTGTTTGGAGTGCCGGGGACCCACGCGGCAGGACCCTTACAGCCCAGCAGGTACGGCTGTTCGTCCCCTGTACAGGCTCCATCTAATTAATTAAAACCTTCACACCTCAAAAAACACCCATTGATTTCAGGCAGTAAGTCTTGAGCGCAGGTGAAATGAGGAGGATGCTGAGGGTTTGGGTCAGTAGTGTAGGAATGAAGTAGTCAATCATTTAGTTATTTTTTTTTCGGTGATAATTTAGGTCTTTGCCGTGTAGAGTTATGGCTCCTGCAAAGTTTCTCAGGAGACAGAAAGAACATCAGTTTCAAAGAAGTACGCTGACAGAAAAAATGTGAAAAAATGTACCTTTAGGGGTACAGCAGGTTTTTATTGCCATCATTTGTCTTCAGAAATTATTACATGCTACAAACAAACAGTAACTGAATGAATCTTAAATTTGGTAACTAATTAAGTAATGAAATAATAAAATCTAACAACTCTAATTTGAATAAATTTATTTAAAAAAAACTTTGGATTTGAGAATTTTTATGAATCCGTTTACAATATGAACCATTCAAGCTAGAATGAACCAGAAATAAGGGAAAGTCGTTGAGAATAAACCAATTTAATAAATCTTTCCTTAGGATGGGGTATGTGAAAGAGAATCACTTTGAATGAACCAATAAATGAATCAGACCTTCCAGTGCTACATTTGAGGGGTTGGACTGTTTAGAATAATAATGTTAGGAATAAGCCGGTTGACTAAAATAAATCAGACTGATTCAGAATAAATTATTAAAATGAATCAGTATAAGAAAGAAGATGAATCTCTTATCCTAAGACAATTTAGGAGGAATCATTTAACTAAAAATGAATCAGCCTTCCTGACACCAGTTTGAAAGAAAGGACTATTTAAAATGAACTGATTCACTAGAATGAATCAGACTTTTCAAGATGACAAGTCAAAAAAAAAACTGATTCACTAGAATGAATCACGTAGAATGAACTAATTAATGAATCAGACCTTCAAGTGCTACATTTGAGGGGTTGGATTGTTTAGAACATTTGATTAAATAAAATGAATATGATTTTCAATTAATACGAGAGAGAGAGAGAAAATCTATTAGGATGAACTGATTCACTAGAACAAACCAGAATTGACTTAAATAAATCAGACTCTTCATGTGAAAGAAATGAATCTGTTAGAAAGAATCATTAAAATGAATCAAAAATTTCAATCAGTAGAAGAGAGAGGATGAATCTCTTATCCTAAGACGATTTAGGAAGAATCACTTGACACCAGTTTGAAAGAAAGGACTCTTAAAAATCAACCGGTTCACTAAAATGAATCAGACTTTACAACATCACAAGTGAAAAAAGACTGATTCACTATAATGAATCACTTAATTATGAGTGAGGGAAACCTGTTTGGATTAAACTGATTCACTAGAATAAATCAGAATTTCCAAATATGCATATGAAACAAAGGACCATTTAGCATGAATGGATTCACTAGACTTTCCAGCCATGTTTTTTTAGACAGAGAGTGAGCCAATATTACATATATGAAAGGGAGAACCATTTAGAACAAACCGATTCAGTAGAATGAGTCAGATTGTCCAGTACTGCAGATCAGAGACAGAAATTTAAGGACATATCAAATCACAAGAATGAACCAGACCTATCATTAAGGATTTTAAATGCTGTAAAAATGAACCGATTCACTTAAAGACCTTCAAACAGTGCATTTGAGGAATACATCAATATACTGATTCACTAGAACAAATCAGGCTTTCTTTAAAAAAGAGAAAGAGGGAGAAAACTAAAATGATTCACTAGAATTAATCATGCTTTCTGAAAGGAAAAAAAAAACATTTAGAATGTCCTGATTCACTAAAACGAATCCGAATTTCTAACATTAACTATGAGGGAGAGAAAACTGATTATTGCATGATTATTGCTTCGTTTGTATCTGGAAAAGCTGAGCTTCTAAATCACTACACTGTTTCTCTTCAGACAGCATACCCTGCATGACTATAAGAGTGTTTGCACAAACCAGTTTAGACACTTTGGTGGCACATGCGTGAGTAAATGCATAATGAACAACAAAAGAATGAATAAATGAACAATACAGGATGGGAAAAAGCTTTCAAGGCTTCTGATGTCCGACTTCAAACACAGCAGCACAGTGGATCAGCCGGGAGGGGAGAGAACGGTGGTACGATGGAGAGAGACAAAGATGGAGGGGGGAGATTAAGAGAAAGGTCAGAAGAGGATGCATCCTGTCTGCTCGACTCAGTGCCATGCCGTGCTGCATGTGTGTCTTTCCTCTTTATTCTACCATATATAGTAAGCGGTCCCAAAAAAGCACGTCATAGACTCAACATGCTGACTTGTTGCTCTCCAAATGACAAGTGCTGCAATAATGGCTCTCCTTTGGGGTCCTGCAGTGAACGTATTCCAATCCCATGCTTCCCGTTGCAAATCTGGCTCACGAGATGCAATCGAGACTTGCAGACGCTGATGATTTAACTGCAAATGAGAGGCCAAGAACGTTAAGAATAAGCCAGTTCACTTAAAATAAATGAGACTCTCCATGTGAAAAAGGAATGAATCTGTTCGAATGAATCAGTGAAATGAATCAGAATTTTCTATTAGTATAAGAGAGAGGATGAATCGCTTATCCTAAGATGATTTAGGATGAATCACCTAACTGTTCCAAACCTGGCTCAAGACTTGCAGACGCTGATGATTTAACTGCAAATGAGAGGCCAAGAACGTTAAGAATAAGCCAGTTCACTTAAAATAAATGAGACTCTCCATGTGAAAAAGGAATGAATCAGCGAAATGAATCAGAATTTTCTATTAGAATAAAAGAGAGGATGAATCGCTTATCCTAAGATGATTTAGGATGAATCACCTAACTGTTCCAAATCTGGCTCAAGACTTGCAGACGCTGATAATTTAACTGCAAATGAGACACTGAGGAAGATAAGAATGACTCAGTTCACTAACAATAAATCAGACTAAATGAATTTGTTAAAATGAATCATTAAAATGAATCAGAATTTTCAATCAGGATAAGAGAGAGGTAGCTTTAGAATGAATCATTTAACTAAAACTGAATCAAGCTTTCTGACGCTGATTTGCTTAAAAGGAACTGATTCACGAGATTGAATCAGACCTTCAACATCACTAACGAAAGAAGAATGTTTAAAACAATCATATTCACCAAATTATGAATCTGTTAAAGTGAATCATTAAAATGAATCAGAGTTTTCAATCAGTACAAGAGAGAGGACAAGGCTTCAAGACATCAATTTGTTTAGAGCAAACTGATTCATTGAATCAGACTTTGAAAAAAGACTATTAAAAAGGAACTGATTCACCAGAATGAATCTGAATTTCCAACCCTGCATACACTGTAAGAGGAAGGAGCATCTAGAATCAAATTACCAATTTCCTACATCTTAACCACTTAGAACGAACTGATTCACCAGAAAGAATCAGATTCTTCAGGACTACAAATAAAAGAGAAATCCACATAAAAATAACTTATTCACTATAGAATGACCTTTAATTACTGCATTTTCAGAGTGATAAATCTATACCAAGGACAAACAGATTCATTCACAACATGCTTGTTGCTCTCAAAATGTCAAGGGCTGCAATAATGGCCCTTGTTCAAGGGTCCCGCAGTGAACGTGTTCCCATCCCGCGCTTCCCCTGTGGCAAATCTGGCTCACGAAATGCAATCAAGACTTGCATACACTGATGACTTAACTGTGTCACCCTGGGGAAATTGATCCTGGAGATCCATTTAGTGTTAAGAGATTGCCCACCTCACCCTCATCCATCAAACTTCAACTGAGACAATAAGACTGCTTTTTTTCCGCTCGCAAATTTAAAAACTCTTGGCTGTCATGCTAAAATGAGATGTTGTAGTCATCTTATGTGTCACAGGACCCGTTCGTGTTCGTCTACACCAGATGAATCATGGCGAAGAACATTGAGGGACAGATCCCTAATGAACGATGAGAGCGAATCTTTTAATATTATCCCCATGATTCCCCAGACTGCCACACGCACATCCCAAATCAATCTGTTTGGTTCTGACAAGGACAAGGTCTCTGCGATTGCACATTTGACCCATTGACAGCGATTGGTGAGATTCTACGGTCTGGCAGGCCAATGCCCTTGAGCTTAATGGCATCAAATTAAACTACAGTTGCATTCTGGGACACTGGAGCGGAAGAGAGGCTCTAATAGAGTTTCTGAAGAGTTAGTTCATCTGGTAACAACCCATATGTTGTATCTGCTATACTATTTTTAGAAAGAATACCAATCTTGTATAATAGTTTTGTATATTTGTTGAGCATATGCATGTTGTGGATATATACACTCACCAGCCACTTTATTAGGTACACTAGTTGCTAGTGTACTACTAGTAGCTGGCTGGACCCCCTTTTGCTTATCTGTATCAGCTCGAACCAGTCTGGCTTTTTCTCTAACCTATCAGCAAGGCATTTGCACCCACAGTACTGCCGCTCACTGGATATTTTCTCTGCAAACCCTAGAGATGGTTGTGCGTTAAAATCCCAGTAGATCAGGAGTTTCTGAAATACTCAGACCAGCCTGTCTGGCACCAACAACCATGCCACATTCAGTCACTTAAATCACCTTTCTACCCCATTTTGATGTTCGGTTTGAACTGCAGCAGATTGTCCTGACCACGTCTACAAGCCTACATGCATTGAGTTGCTGCCATGTGAATTGCTGATTAGAAATTAGCATTAATGAGCAGTTGTACCTAATAAAGTGGCCGGTGAGTGTATGTATATATATATATATATGAAACCCAATGCTCAAATTATATGTGAATGGTTTTGTAATACGTGTGACACGCAATTTAGGGTAAATCATGAAAATAAACTCATATATATATATATATATATATATATATATATATATATATATATATATATATAATCAATTATAAATATGATCAATTTAGGCTAGCAACATATTTAGAAACTTTGCAATGAAACTATATGTAAATACTTTACCATATTCAGGGTAAATTATACACACAAAATATATAAATTACCAATTTGAAACACAACCAAGCATTTTTTTTAAATAAATAGAACAAAAAAATGATGGATTATGGCTGTTAACATACACTCAAAACCACATTTATTATTTTGCATATGATCAGGCATACAGATTTTATGATTATTGATTTCAAATGTCTACTTTTGAAGATTTTATCTTTTAATTGGCCTCCGCATGATGAACTATTTTGATAGAGTCAATGTCCAATATAACATCCAAGTCCAATGAGTAGCTAGTTGAGAAAGACAGTAAGAATAATATCGTAAATAACGCCACTAGGGAGACATGGTTTCATATGGGTTTTCGATTTGTGACCTTTGACGAAGTAGGTCTTTACCCAACAGCTCAATTATCTTCTTTCACCATATTGGTCATATCCACAATCAATCTTTGGTATATCTGTGTAATCCTATGTCATTCACATATATAGAATACGCCATTATCAGCGAAATACAGAGTGCAGCTTATAGACATGTGGATACATGTGAGGCTGACAGCTAAATCTAATTTGATCCCACTACAGTGCAGTTGTGCCCTCTACACAGAAACTTCAGACAGATTTATTTTTTTATAATATCACACATAATTCATCACTTTCGTAGATGATCAGCAGTCTCTGTGAAGTGTAACACAGAGCAGAACGGAATGTTCTAATAAAATCCCGGAGTTGTCCGTCCAGTTTCTTTGGCCATGAGTTGATAGTGCTTGATATGACTGTTGGTCACATCTTCAGAATGACCTACTTTTCTTTTCACCGTTTGCTGCTGTTATTTATATTTTATTAGCTGACGTGATTATTTTATCTGACACCGTTTTACAGACATGCATGGGTCAGAGATGAAAATGAGCTTTCAAGCATCAAATGAATAAAAGTGCTTTAAATACATTAGAATATGATTTCATAATTACATATTTTAGTCTTTGCTACAGTCTGTTAAACGTTTCTGTTTTACCCATTTGATTAAGGATTTAATAAACAAGACAATTTAGTTTGATCACTTTTTTTATTTTAATAAGTACACAACCTGACAAAAGTCTTGTCGTCGATCCCAGCTGTAAGAGCAACAAATTATAACTCGACGTCTAGTAGATCATTTGGATTAATCATCTGTTGAACTGCATCCTAATCATCACAAATACTGCAGAAGACCTATTGGAACCCGCATGGACAAGATTCTTATAGAAATCAGTCAAGTTTGGTGAAGGAAAAATCATGGTTTGGGGTTACATTCAGTATGGGGGCGTACGAGAGATCTGCAGAGTGGATGGCAACATCCACAGCCTGAGGTATCAAGACATTTGTGCTAACCATTACATTACAAACCACAGGAGAGGGCAAATTCTTCAGCAGGATAGCGCTCCTTCTCATACTTTAGCATCCAAATTAAAGTTCCCAAAAGCAAAGGAGTTCAAGGTGCTCCAGGATTGGCCAGCCCAGTCACCAGACATGAACATTATTGAGCATGTCTGGGGAAAGATGAAGGAGAGTCCAAAGAATCTTGATGAACTCTGGGAGTCCTGCAAGAATGCTTGCTTTGCCATTCCAGATGACGTTATTAATAAATATGATTAATGATTCATTTTCTACAGCACCATGACTTTATTTTCTATTCTGTACATTATTTCTGTTAAATGACAAGACTTTTGTCTAAGCAAAGTCAGATCTTACTGTCCTAATTAAATAATTAGAAATCAAGGCATGATCATATTTTATTTTGGTAAAATACGTGTAATCTAGAGGACTTTACCTTTCATATTAGCCACTTCTGATACCAAATAATCAACTTAAAGTCAAGTTATTATTTGTTGTTCCTAAAACTTGGATAGGCGACAAGACTTTTGTCAGGTAGTGAAGAGATAAGAATAAATACTGTTTCATCTCTTTTGCTGAATGACAATTATTTTTATTTGATTTTATTTAATAATTATTAATCACTTTATTTTTTGATGATTTTCTGTGCTTTTTTATCTATATATGGACCAAAGTTTACAAATGTGTACCAATGAATGAGACAATAGGTAGAGTTTAGAAGCAAAAACCTCTAAATGCCATCTGAAACGTTCCTCTAAAATGAGCATTTTTATCAGGCCCTTGTGTGTATGTTCAGAAATATGACTTTTATGGCAAAGAAGTCGTTCTTTTCCTGTTCTTTAAAATAAAATATGTCAATATAGACAAAGGAGGTTGAGAAAAATGTTCATTATTTATGGAATTTTCAGATGGCACTTAAAGGTTTTTGCTTCTGAAGTCTTCATAACTTCCTTAAATTTTCTAGTGTGTTACTATTGTATGTTTATTTTAAAACAAGATACATTATATCTTTATATTAGCTTATATAGTTGAAGTCAGAATTATTAGCCCCCCTTCGAATTATCTTCTTCTTTTTTGAATATTTTCCAAATAATGTTTAACGGATCAAAGACATTTTCACAGTTTGATAATATTTTTTTCTTCTGGAGAAAGTCTTATTTGTTTTATTTCGGCTAGAATTAAAGCAGCTTTTATTTTTTTAAACACGATTTTAGGGAAAAAAATTATTAGCCCCTTTAAGCTATATTTTTTTCTCGATAATCTACCGAACAAACCATCATTATACAATAACTTGCCTAATTACTCTAACCTGCCAAGTTAACCTAATTAACCTAGTTAAGTTAACCTAGTTAACCTTTAAAATATCACTTTAAGCTGTATAGAAGTGTCTTGAAAAATATCAAGTCAAATATAATTTACTGTCATCATGGCAAAGATAAAATAAAGCCAGTATTAGAGATGAGTTATTAAAACTATTATGTTTAGAAATGTGTTAAAAAAATCTACTCTCCGTTAAACAGAAATTGGGTAAAAAAAATAAACAAGAGGGCTAATAATTCAGACTTCAACCGTAACCTTTAAAATGGCCATTTTGCCAGTTTATTATATATTTAAAACATGAAAAAAAACTGCTCATAAAGAAAATGATTTGCTACGGCAATGCGAACAGATTTTTCTGTCTGGTTTGTAAGAACATTACCTAACTTTTAATCATTCATAACCTTTTTCTCAAGAGCCAACCAAAAAGTCAAGGATGCTGCATCTCCTGCCTTTCTAAAATTATGTGAATGAGGGAGAGAGAGAGAGAGAAAGAAACAAGTAGAGCGATATGGGATTCTGTTTGCGATGCCTCTGAGCGAAAAACATTTTATAAATAACTAAGAGACACATGCCTGAGGCTCATTAAAATTAAACAAGCCCTCAAACTGAAAACATACGGCGTTGGAGATATTAATAAAAACCAAACCCCATGGCGAGAGGAGTCAATGCAGGCCATGAATGGCATCAGCCATCTCAAACCCAGCATGCTAGACAGGCGACATATACCACCTGTGTGCATGAGAGTGTACATGTGTGCACCTGCTGTGAAGAAAGAGAAGAGCGTGATACGACAAGCACACGACTGGCAGCCTCTGTGAATGCATATACATGTGTAGTAAGACTAAGCTTGCTTGTGTAGAGTGCGTAACATTTCTAAAATAGATGCGCACACTTCTCAGTAAGGCACACCCAGAAAACCAACACACACATGACAAACAGCTGGAGCCGATTATACCTAACTGCTGTCCAAAAGTCACAGTTGAGATAATAACTGTCATTTGGAGAAAGGGGAATCACTCAATTTGCCTGCACAGCATTTTGTGTGTTTTTGAATTAGTAGAAAGTTTGACATGCTATTAGACTGCGCAAAATTTTAGCCTGATACAATAGTAAATGTTTCAATTGATGCGTTTTGCAATAGATAACATCCCAGCAAGCATTTTGGTTTTTTAAAGATGTCTAATAGATAGTCATCTTGCCTAAAACAAGGCTAAATTTGCGCCGTCAGTGAAAATCTAATAAGCGTCTAAGAATAGACTGATTTCATGCGACCGCCATTATAAACAGCGAAATCGAGGCTGCGGTGGGAAGAAACCCGGGAGTATCGCCTGAGTCACACAGGAATGTTGTGTACCTGGCTGTATGTCTTATCAGCGAAGAGAAAGTGACACAAATTTATACTTTCACTGCCTTGCGAGGTCCAATCTGAAAGGACAGCGAAAATAAAAAGGGATTTCAGACCTCATTTTCGGCTAAGGTAAATGGCACTACTAACGTTTTCCTTCCCACACACACTATTTAGATGCCTTTTATCAAACTAAAGTTATTGAACTGATTCTTTCACTATATTAAACTTGTCACGATACAAAATTTCGGTACTATTTCCAGTTAACCACAGACGAGAGATTCGCTTGATCAATCGACTAGGGTTAGGCGATGTCAACCAATTTGGCATCGTACGATGTCTAATGTGAAACATCGCGATGGACGATGGCATCGTCATCATAGGCGGAGGTGAATTAATTATTTATGAATGATTAATTAATTCATTACGAATTAATTATTTGTAAGCTACCATTTCAACTACCGGACCCGCATGGTCTTAAATAAAAATAAGTTGACACAAATTAACACCTGTCCATTACTTTTTCCGGGGGTTTGGAGGTGGTGTTTGACAGAGTGCCCACGACGTGTCTGAAGAGCGAGGAGGGATCCAGTGGTGAGGGGTGAAAAGGGTGCGTGACTTATTTGAGGACCGGGAGGGAGACGTGCAATTTCCTGGAGATTAATTACTCGTTTGCGGGCATCTGGGTGTCTCTATGAATTTGCGGTAGACTCCCGGAACTTTAATGCCACTGCTCACTGCAGCTCAGACGAGCGCATGACATTGTGTGTGGCTGTGGCTGTGTGTGGTCACGTGATGTGGGTGTTCAGTGGACGGAGGGCTGTTCAGAAATGCTAGGTAAAACATGGTGTGGATGTGGATCATCTTCGTTCTAAAATGCCATTTTAACACTAAGATGTATCAGTGTAAACAGGGCCTAAGTGTGTATTTTTTGCAAGCGGGTTTGCGACAGGGTCGGAGTAGAGAATTGGCGATGCCAGGTCATCATCGTGTTGTCTGTTGGCCATCGGCGATGGATGATGGCGTCGTCTATCACCCCAACCCTAGAATCGACTGATCTTCATGGGTTTAAAATGCTACAGTGTCCGTGTATCTGTCTGCAATCTGTAAAGAGTGGTGAACTGATGACCTTCACAGCCAATCATAGTCATTTCTGTTGAGCACTGGTGAATACTATGGCAAATCAGTTGTTCAAGAACTCACTCAGCGGCACTTAAATATTAGAGGGAAATGGACATTTTTAAAACTAGGTTACATGGGCTGAAGCAAAGAAGCTTCCTCACGGTGTTTACCTGGTGCCATGAACTAAAGTCTCGAAGAGACACTTAAGTGTACTACTCTTTCAGAGATTGTGATTTTGTTTGATGCCTAATATGCTTTGAATTGTTTAAATTAAACTTAACTAAATTATATTAATTGATGTTTACACCCTATCAGCATTTTCAAATTGCGACAACAGCATGTTGTTGCAATGTTTAAAGTGCTGATGCTATACTTCTGAGTTTCTTCCCACCGCAGCCTCGCATATAAGCATATAGGCCAAAACTAGACTAGTCATCAAATAAACAGAATTGAATGACTACACATATAAAGTCTGTGTAATCTGTCTATTTGATGACTAGTCTAGTTTTGGGCTATTCTTGGATGTCTATTTGATTTTCACTGACAGCCCAAGTTTAGCCTTGTTTTAGCCAAGCTGTCTAGGTTTAGATGTCTATTAGACATCAATAAAACACAAAATTGTTTGCTGGGATGCCAGACTACACATGCCTCCCTACCAATCATTGCTTGTCATCTTTAATCACAGGCATGATGTCATCATAGAGGAGAAGAGACTAGTAAGTGCAGCTTAAAGATGCCTCTTATATGGAGAATGAAGTCACAAGTATTGCTCAGGAGTGTTTTTTATTTAACTTCAACAGTAAACATTTTACTGGTTCTATCGGTCTCCTCTATCTGATCTTCATTTTATATTTTATATTGAATTCAAGTCAGGTGATTGGTCTGGCCATATTATAGCTTGATTTTCTTCCTCTGAAAGCATTCGAGAGTTTCCTTGGCTGTTTTTTAGATCACTGGCTTGCTAAATTGTCCACCCTGGTTTAATCTTCATCATGCTGTTAATGTAGATGTTAAGCTGAAGCAGCTAATATTAATTTACAATGAGAAAAAGCAGAGGGTATGAGAGCTGAATAACTACTGAAATATTTCAGCTGCTGTCTGGGCTTCCACTGCCTTTCTACATCTTCCTTTCTTCATGTGTTTAATACTTTTTCCCTATGTCATTTTATTTTATTACACATAACTTCATTTGTAAACTAATTAGTTTAGTTGTCTTTGCATACATGGATTAATTTAGTTGTTACCAACCTCCGGTGAAATTATTAAGTCAACAGCACCTTTATAAAATAATTTCTGAGAAAAATGGTGACGTGTTCAATACTTATTTTCCCCGCTGTAGTTGGTGAAATATAGTATGTTAGAAAATAGCTATGTCTGATTTCAAAAGATAGGCAAAAACAATTGTTAAAATGCCAAAACAAAAAATACACTGTAAAGCACATTAGCACTATTTGGAGTGTCCTTTTTTGTGCTTGGAAAGTATTTACTTATCGAAAATATTACAAAATATGTTGTATGTGCTTACCGACCTTGAGAAGCAAAAGTCTTAACCAACCTTGTAAAAACATCATCAATGCTTGAATATTGTTGTTGTTGTTCTACAAACATTTCCTCTATTGCATAATTCCACTAGTAGCATAATTTCCATTTATATATTGTTTTACCATGCTTGAAACTGATGTACACAAAAAGCTTCTGAACTCTTACTGGTCAATATCCTCGATATGATGGAACCTTTTGTGGAGGACTGAAAAAAATAAACATAACAGTCTTTTTTTTACACTGGAGTGCCTCAGGGCTCGATCCTCGGACATCTTCTCTTCGCTATTCACAAAGCATTACTTGGATCCGTCATTCAGAAATGTGATTTTTTATATCACTGCTATGCTGATGACAATGTACCTCTCAATCCAGCCTGATGATCCAATGTTTTGAATGCTTGAATCCATTCAGCATCCCGATCGTATATCACTAGAACTTTGATTTGTTTCTGTTGTTCTCATCTGTAAGTCGCTTTAAATAAGAGTCTATTAAATGGAAAATGGAAATGTCTTTCTGTCGGGACATCATGAAGTGTCATTTTCTACGAGTTCTACATGAACTAAAAAAATGGATTCGTGCAGTATGACACCCATTGTCCCCCACAGTCGACGCCATATGTCAGACAGATTGTGCCAAAATCAGACTGATATTGTGTAGTCTGAACACTGCATGACATTCAGAGCCACTAAAGGAGTGAATATCACTGATAGCATGACAGAGATTGTGTGTGTCACTGTCAATTAAAAAGGCCTACATGACCAAGTGCGTGAGTATTGGGTCACACTATATTTTGATGGTACGATTGTTAAATTAAAGCTACATTGCATCAACATGCAAACTAATTCTCAATAAATTTTAAGTAGGCTAAGTTGGGGTTAGTGTAAGTTGACATGTACTTGCAAAGTTTCTTATAGTCATTCAAATGTCTGTTGAAGGAGCAGTATCAACAGATATTAAGCAGACAGTCTACTAATACTCAAATGGAGCATCAAAATAAAGTGTTAACTAGTGTTAAACACTTAAGACAATGTTGCTGATTAAAAAAAAAAAAGATTAAGCTATACATAATCATTATGCGTTGATTTTTGATTGGTGAAGAACCTTCATGTTAAAACACAAGTAACAATCTTTGCGAAATCTATTTTTTCTTCAAGAAAGTCAAGATGTATGTTTAATAAAATGTACAACGACCTATGTAATGGATGGCCCTGAAAATATAGTCTATTTAAAAGAAACATGCTCACAAATACAGCAAAAAACATTAATACTGTAGTATATCACCAGAAATGTATACTGTTGTGCTGATTTGATGCTCAAAATCATTTAATTTAATGATCAACTTAGTAAACAGTTGATGTTTTATTATACTTCATTTTCCTAAATATCTAAACTACAACAATAAACAATTTTGGAATATATATATGAGCCTGCATTCTTAACGTACAGTAAAACAATTAGTAATATATTACAATAATTAAAAACCACTGTTATCTGTCACCTTTAAAACAAAAAAAAATCTCTAAATCAATATATATATATATATATATATATATATATATATATATATATATATATATATATATATATATATATAAACATACATATATTTTTTTTATTGGAATGGCCAAATTTTCTTTCAGCATTTAAAAATCTATTTTATTTCTACTTTATTAAGACTTTAATTAATAATTAAGACATTAAAATATAGAAATGTTATTATGTTAATCTGTGCATCTCTAAAATATCACATCCCGAATCTTATTGTCCTACACTGTGGCTTCAATTGTTTAGCTGAGTGGCATGTCCCAAACTGACCGAGGACCTGTGAATGCCTGATATCATCACTGTGTTCAGTTCTGCTCAGACAGCCATTGCGGTGGCCGTGTTCATGTAACATTCCTGTAGAAAAGGGCTGCAGAGAAGAGAAAGGTGTGTGTGTGTGTGTGTTTGAATGAGCGAGGGCTGAAAGCTATTGAATCCTGAGGCAATGAGACAGGCGAACAGAGCACTCTGAGACAAAAAGAAAGGTGTATGTGTGTGTATGTGTGTGTGTGTGTGTTTCTCAAGGAAAAACAGAAAGAGACAGTGTCAGCGCTGGAGGCAGAAAAAAGCTACATTTCAGATTCTGCTTTAGATTCAAGCTGTAAAAACACAGTGACATTTCATTAATAAGAAACCACACGGATATGCAAAATCAATGCATGTGTGACATTTGGATTGGAGGAACTGTCATAATAAAAATCAATTAATCATACATTAACTGTTAGCTCAGCGAAGATGATTTAACACACCACATCGCTGCACAGGAATAGACATCGCAAAACAAGTCTTTAGACGTCGATATGTTGTTTAATGTCTTGTAAACGTTCAATATCATTGATCATAAGTCTATCACTGGCCCACAGCCCACCGGAATCAATTTTACATTCGAGTTTGTCAATATGGCACAAGCCGACATCTTCTTCTGTTTCCTCTGTACTCTTTTTAATTGTTAGTCTATATAAATGACGTGTTGTGATGCATTTGTACGATAATATGTCAAGATGGAATAAAACAGATGGTAGTGTGTTTTCTAATACGGTCTAATTAAATCTGTTTTTTTTTAATGAGTTTATATATAGTGAACTAACATGGAATTGATAGCCTTATAATTCAATATGAAAATAAAGGTTTGCATCTGGAATTACTTCACAAATAAATAATAATACACTACGATGAACTTCCAAGAAAAAGCAGACCTGATTTGTATGGAGGAGTGGTTATTCGATTGTCTTTATCTACTAACATTTGACCAAAAGAAGAAGATGTAATGCTCTCTTTTTAAAATACAGGTTATACTTGCGTTCAAAAACACTTGCGTCAATGGCATCCCAGTATAATTAATGACACCTAAAGTCCCAAGTGAAATCAGAATAATATGAATATGTTAGTCTTGAAGTACACATGAAATCAAAACTAACCATACTGATTTTGTTAGCTCACATTGCTAGTTTTGTGGGGAACAATTTATCTGTGCATGTCACTGAGAAAAAAAATTATATTTGCCCTTCTAATCTAAAATTGAAATCTGAAAAATGTGTTTTTTTTTTGTTAAATTGTCGGATTACATCTGTCTAAGGTGTTGGGTGTGGTTTACATACTAAACCACGTCCCTCCAACTGCCAGTTTTGACAGCGCTGTGACAACAGAAATTGTGAGAAGGAGATGTCTGTTAGGTTGTAATAACTCTCTCAAAACCCTTTTCCCAATCTTTTTGAATGAAACACCATCTTTACTACATCTAATCAGCTTGCAGCAGTAAAAAAAAAAAAAAAAAACAAACAAGCCACACGTACTGTTTTCTCATTTATTATTCAATTTCTCTAGGAACTGCGTCAGAACGCGGAAAAATATAAATAAAATAAAAAATAAAATACACAGCATCCGGTTCATGCAGACTTAAAGATTATCTATAAGCTAATGTGCTCCAAAACAATGACAAACTTAGCATTTAGAAGATGCATTTAAAATAAACTGTGTCTGACTTCCGTCAGTATAGATCAATGACTTCGATGACATCACTCTGAACTTCAGCTTTTCGTCAGACACTCCGACCAATCAAATGCTCTCTAGAATCTGAAACATCCTGCTCAAAACATTGTAAATACTTACTCCCAGAGCCGTTTCTATCAAAGTTGATATTGAGCCGCACCATCTTGGTGATTCATTCATTCATTCATTCATTCATTCATTCATTCATTCAAGAGGCTTAATCACTTAATTAATCTGGGGTCGCCACAGCGGAATGAACCAGCATATGTTTTACAGAGTGGATGCCCTTCCAGCTGCAACCCATCACTAGGAAACATCCATACACACTCATTCACTACGGACAATTTAGCTTACCCAATTTACCTATACCACATGTCTTTGGACTTGTGGGGGAAACCGAAGCACCCAGAGAAAACTCATGCAAACACGAGGAGAACATGCAAACTCCACACAGAAATGCCAACTGACCCAGGCGAGGCTTGTACCAGTGACTTTCTTGCTGTGAGGCGAAGTTGCTACTCACTGTGCCACTGTGCAGCCCATCTTGGTGTTTTTTATAACATCTGATTTTTATGAGGTGGGTCGTTAGCCTTATGCTCAACCCCCAACCTGGAGGACCAGGATATACACACATAGCTAACCCAATTCACCTATAGTGCATGTCTTTGAAGTTGTGGGGGAAACTGGAGCACCAACTGACCCAGCCGGGGCTCAAACCAGCGACCTCCTTGCTGTGAAGCGACAATGCTACCCACTGCGCCACCGTGACACCCCAAACATTATAAGTAGACACTAAAAAAACAGAACTCTGCACTTCAGCTTTTCACCAGATGTTCTCACCAATCAAATGCTCTCTAGAATCTGAAGTTGCCTACCTCTAAAATATAATAGCTGCATCACATAATTACTATATTTTTAAACATCGCTCTTAGATATTGCTTGATGCTATTAGCAGGTTTGGCATACTTTCCCAGGGGAGAACCCTGAGCTCGGAGATAATTGAGCCTAGGGCTCCCGCCTGTTCAATTCGCATAATAGGGAATCGAGATCAGGTTCTCAAGAACTCCCCTGGAAAAAGGAGAGAAGAGGAGATGGGGTGGAGGTTCTTCCAAAACATAGATAAGGCAGTAGGGTGAAATTGGTCTATTTATTGTAGGCTTGGATCAATTTGATTGGGTTATTGCTGATTACAGATGAAGGACCAGCTGTGATCAATCATATCACATGCTCCTCTTGAAATTAGTTTGTAAAACTTCACTAAGATTATTCTATAGCTACAATACGAATATCTATCGTCTTTGTTTCAGAGATTACATCGTATTTGTATTTTGTACATTGTATTTAGATGACATGTATTTTGAGCCATTTCATGGGACCTTTAATTTAACTTATATCATACATAACAGCAAAAAAAAAAAAAGCTTCTAAAACAATTTCCTTTTTTATGTTAAATTCCTGGGATAAACTAGTGCAGGCCTAAAATGGCATGCTTCAATTAAAATACAAATATATTTCTGCAGACCAGAACGTTGTGGCTTACTTTTTAGTGTTTCTTTGTATTTTACCGCTGTTTTAAGAGTTTTTATGGTAAAATAATGTAATCTTAACAAAACAATAATGTAAAAAGCACCAAGTTATTCTGTATTTACATTAACAGTATTAAACTGTTAATTTAACTGAAATTTCATGTTTTATAATTCAGTTTTTTTACCTTTACTCTTTTACGTGAAAACTACTGGCATTTTTTTTACAGTGTATGAATATCTATTGTCTTCCTGTTTCATAGATGACATCAATACATTTAAAAATGATGTATTTTAAGCCATTTCAGGGGACCTTAAATTTAACGTAGATCCAACGTAACAGCAAAAAATACGCTTCCAAAACAATTTCCTTATTCTCCATGTCAAATTTCTGCCTTTGCTCCCTTTTTCCCCTTTCCAGTGGAGCGTGAGGCTGCTTATACAGTAGTCGGGAGACTCTTTTATGAGCGGCTGCACTAACTCCCAATATTTTCCGCTCAAAACGTTGCAAACCATGTCTCAAATTAGCAGAAGCCTGGCCTTGTATACTGGGAGCACCACCTAAGGCTTCTAATGAAAAACAGTTCCATCTGCTCGAACTAACAAGTCCTGCGCTATTGTGTAATAGCTTATTATACACTTGTTTTGAAAGCTTTATGGCCTATTTAATGACGCTCTATTAGCACAATTTTTGTATTCGCGGCCAAGGTCTTTTCAACACGCTGTTCTGGTAGAACAATAACACCTTCCCCTTTGGACTTTTTTTTCTCTCTTTTCCTGGTGCTAATTTATTAAATCAGAACCCTCGCTGAGAATCAAATAAATATACAATAAAAAGATGAGGTTTGTTCGTGCAGTCAGCAGCTAATAACTAACAGTGTGTCCCTGCACGGCAGCCACTGATAGCACTGAGACTAGCAGACTATTAAATCCCTGTGCTATTGCATCACTTCAAAAGATGAATCCCCGAGGACGCATCACTGAGGAGATAAGATAATGCGCCTTTACGCATGCAAGAGGGAGGAGAGAGACAGACTGAGATGATGTCATAAGTGTCCCTATTTTTAGAAAGATTAGAGGTGAGGCATTGCTGCTTGAATTTTAGCAAACATCAGCAGCTTTTGCTCAATGAGATGAGACTTTTTCTCTCCTTAATGCCATTTTTTCATGCATTTGCAGATACATAAATGGGTCACATGAATTTTAATGTCTGGATCTTTTCAGTTATTAACAAAAAAATACTTAAAATGGCAATTTATACATGGAGCATAGGTGAAAAGAGGTTTATTAAAAATCTATTAAGACCAAGAATCACTTGATGAGATATTTAAAGGCACTTGTTTGTACCATCAATCCTTCTCTTCTTGTCTTGTTTCTTTCTTTGATTAAGCGGGATTTGAACGTGACTAACATAAGACAGTCCAGTGATGTTGTTTCGAAAAACGTTTAATAACAACCTAACTGAACTGTATTACAGTCTGCCGTTCGGTTGTTCTGTCATAGATTAGTGTTTTTATTTAATCTATTTTTTTATTATTATTTTTTATGTATTGTATTTTATATGTATTATATTATAGTGTATTGAATTGTTTTTTTCTGTATTTTGTTGCAGCAAAAAGCACATAAATAAACATTTTAAAAAATTGGTCTTGCTTCCATCTTCATGACACAAAAGTTTTGCTTTTCACATTATTATTAATTTAAAATAACATAAATAACAACAATGAACTTGCAACAATGCAATGCATTTTTGGGAGGCTGCACTGTAATCCTTTAATCACGGGTGGGCAAACTCCGTCCTGGAGGGCCGGTGTCCTGCACAGTTTAGCTCCAACACTAATCAAACACACCTGAGCATGCTAATCATTGTCTTCAAATCATTAGAAATCTATAAGCAGGTGTGTTTGATTAGAGTTGGAGCTAAACTGTGCAGGACACCGACCTCAGGACCGAGTTTGCCCACCCCTGATTAAAGGATTACAGTGCAGCCTCCCAAAAATGCACTGCAATGTTTATGTTTATAAAATATGCTAATTATTATCTCATTATATTCTTATATATTTATTAGCATATAGATTTTAAAACATGCACATCTAAAAATGTATGTTGTTTTATTTTACATAAATATGTTACTCAGAATGTTAGTGGAAAATGATGTTACCTATTTTTAATTTATTCATATTTTTAGAGCAGAAACATTAGAACAGACACTTTACTTGTACTTTAAACTTTGTAAATATAGTTTATGTGAAAAACCAAATAGCTATTTTTCATCTTTGAGCTATTTAAATTACTGAATTAATTATTTTTTGGGTGCAGGATGCAAAAGTCAAATAGTATAAACTTGATATGACCGTACTGATATCATAATTAAAAATACATGTTGGTTTTCTTAAAAAACAAAACCTAAGCAAACATGAAATAATCCCTTAATTTTCACATTTATGCTATTATTTCTGAGAAAACAAAACGAGCACTTTCGTAAAAAATGTAGTTTTTAAAAATATTTTTTAATGAAAGTTAAAAATAAACATCTTAAAAACAAATATTAACATCATTAATACTTTGAATAATGCTGATTTACACTGGTATACCGATCAACTTCTGTTAAAAACACTTGGGACACCCTGGAGATCGCACAGCGACAAAAACAAATGCAAGAAAACAAAACAAGCGCTCACATTTCAACATAGCAACTGCAGAAATGTACAAATTTATTTCTAAAAGTCTTTGCTGGTTCAGTCTAATGCTTTGTAATCCATATCCTATGTCGCCCTATCAGATTCAGTGTCCAGTATCCTCGGTCTCTAAAGTGTATGGAACATAATGAAACCTGCAAAGTTCCTGATTAGTTAGAATACATAATATGGTGTGTGTGGATCCTCTTTCACAAGCGAACAAATATGCTGGCGAGGTTTACAGTGTCACTAACATTTCCACGGTGTGCGACAGTGTGTCTTTCCACACACCATCTGAGGTGGCATCACATGCAAACACAGCAAATGACAACAGCCAAAGTGTTCAGACGCGGCGTCTCTCGTTTCACCTGACACACTGAGCCATGGAAACATGACGTCAGGACAATGATGCACAATCAACTGCGAAGGTGCGAATTTGTGCGCATGGGGACTAAAAAGGAGGCCACCAGTGGATACCAATGTTGCTTTTTAATCATCAACAGTATTAGAGAACAATTTATGGATGCTTGATTTTTTTTTTAAAAAGAAACAATTTAATCTCCTTTCCCAGTAATGGGTTGCAGCTGAAAGAGCACCCGCTGTTTAAGTGGTAAGCTGAAATAGTTGCCGGTTCATTCTGCTGTGGCGACCCCTGATAAATAAGGGACTAAAGCGAAGGTAAATGAATGAATGAATAAATTCAAAAGGATATTTAGTTGTGCAAGTAGTTATTTATAAAAATTAATTTCAATCAGGTTCAGTTCAGGACTCTGGACTGGCCGTTTCAATATTCAGTGTTTTTAGCTTCAAGGAACTGCTTTACCAGTTTTCCTTTGTGACGGGGCCCTTTAAAAATTGCTGGCTGAAGATATATGAAAAAAAATTAACAAAATAAATAAACAATCAGTTTCTGAAGCTCTCTTGGAGGAGGAAACAACAACTCTTTATAGATTTTGTAATGATTTTAATGCTTATAATGAAAAGTATATTCATTTTAATAGAAACTACAATGGTCCTTTGGATCTCAAACTTTGTTCAGTATTTTTTTTCTCGTACAAATATCTCAATGTTTGTTATACTGTGCTTTAGATTATACATATGAACTCATGAAATATGCCTAAAACTTTCTTGTTTACTCACCAATAAAAATAGGTCAGTGTAAATGCTTGTTAAATACTGCCTTAAAGTCTTCTCATTTTGATCTGTCAGTATTGAACTAAATCAATCCATGCATGAGTTACTAGTTGTCAATATCTGTTGGTCTGCTTTACTAATGCATGTTACAGTAGTAATGCTGTTAATTTCATTCATACCTAACTCCTGTGCCAACACTGTGCAAAGCATGCACAGGAAAAATGTTTTGCAGGTTCGAAAATTTGATGTCATAGCTCAACACTCCTTATTAGTCTTTCTTGAAACCAATATTATGCACTGTAATTAAGATATTATCTCTCCTGGAAGTCAGTCTTGGCTTTTGTGAGGCATAAATGATGCATGTGTGCATGTTTTGAGCACAGTTTGCTCTATGTGGGTGTTTCTGTGATGGACTCAAAAGGATGATGCAGATTTCACACGTACGCTCATAAACATGAATACACACTCGCACTGAATATGTAATTATTCTGTTGGAATGAGTTATCATAATGAACTGACTGTCACTTAATTGGAAATTAATCATTTGCCAGGTTACTTTTAATAAAAATCAGAATTGCATTTGCATTAGGACGGCGCCGTCATACAAAACTGCTTGTTAAAAAACAATTAAACATCTGAAAATTGGCTTTAAATGAACGCAAGATGGCTGGTTGTATTGCTCGTGTCTATTGTAGTTTAAAAATCACGATGCTCATTTCCCTTTGTCCAGATCTGCTCATTTGTTCAAATTAAATTGCATAGTGTTTTGCATGCATTACATCCATTTGAATGCGCATATTAACACTGATCATTTGAAAATATCTATTCATACTGAACAAGAATTTTTTTTCTGCATATAAATGTTTTTAAAGAAGTGCGCTTTTTGGGAAGGACAGTAAAAAATACAGTATAACAAAACAAAACAGTGAAATATCATTATAGTAAAATATTACCATTTACAAAAAAAAAAAAATTCTATTTAAACATTCGTTAGCATTTATTTTTATTTGGTTCTATAAATTAATTGGAAAAAAAATTAGAAAATGCAAATTTATACATACAGTTATGCAATAATGAAACTAAAATACATAAAAAAAAGATTCAAATATGATTTATTAGATTTATTAAATTCTTTTAAGGTAAGTGGGTTGTAAACAATTTATTTGGCCTGAATGTAAACAAACAAATTTAGCTAAATTTTATTTGTTTGTCTAAATTTAACCCATCAATTATTTTTAACAGTTTTGCGAATTCTTTCAGTGTATGAATATATTTTGTATACATGGAAATATTCAAATATTGCATTTAAATAGCCCTTTCTGGATAGATATATTTTAAAATCTTTCATAAATCACTGTAGTATGCTGATTTGGAGCTTAAGAACATTTTTGCAATGATTATAAATATGGAAACTCATTTTTTTTGATGAATACATTGAGTTACGTAAAATAAATGTTTTCTTATAATTTGAAATCTTCACCATTCTTTGTGATCAATTTAATGCATGTTTGCAAAATTTGTTTTAGAGAATCATTAACACAAATACAGTTGAAGTCAGAATTATTAGCCCCCTGAATATTAGCCCCCTGTAAATTTTTCCCCCAATTTCTGTTTAACATAGAGAAGATTTTTTCAGCACATTTCTAAGCATAATAGTTTTAATAACTCATCTCTAATAACTGATTTATTTTATCTTTGCCATGATGACAGTAAATCATATTTGACTACATGTTTTTCAAGACACTTATATACAGCTTAAAGTGACACTTAACTAAGTTAATTAGGCTAACTAGGCAGGTTAGGGTAATTAGGCAAGTTATTGTATAATGATGGTTTATTCTGTAGACTATCGAAAAAAATGCTTAAAGGGGCTAATAACTTTGACCTTAAAATAGGTTTAAAATAAATAACAACACAGCTTTTATTCTAGCCAAAATAAAACAAATAAAACTTTTTCCAGAAGAAGAAAATATTATCAGACATACTGTGAAAATTTCCTTGCTCTTTTGAACATCGTTTAAAAAAATACATAAAAAAAGAAAAAAAATCAAAGGGGAGCTAATAATTCTGGCTTCAACTGTACACACCTTGTATATACCCCATATATTTCATAGGACTTTTTAACACCTGGTATTAAAGGGATAGTTCACAGAAAAATGTAAGTTCTGCCATCACTCATCCTCCACTTCTAAACACGAAACAAGATATCCTGAAGAAAAAAGCAGCCATTGACATCCATAGTAGAAACAAAAAATACAATGGAAGTCAATGATTGCAGGTTTCCAACATTCTCCAAAACATCTTCCTTTGCTTTATCAATTAGTTTTCACTCAAGTGTAAAGTATAAGGTGTATTTATTTAGAGAATTTATCATTCATGGCCATACACCCAAAGTGCCACAGTACAACGGCGCCAGTGCACTCAACACACACCAGCTATTGGTGGAGTGGAGAGACAGTGATAGAGCAACATCGGCAGATTGGAATGATTGAGAGGCCATAATGGGTATGGGCCGATAGAGGGATTTGGGCAGGACACCAGGGTTACACCCCTACTCTTTAAGAGAAATGCCATGGGATTTTTAATCACCACAGAGAGCCCTCAGTTTAACGCCTCATCGGAAAGACGGCGCTCACTGACAGTATAGTGCCCCCTTCACTATACTGGGGTATTAGGACTCACACAAACTGCAGCATTTCCAACCTATGTTTTCCATTCAGACACTGACCTGGCGCTATAATGAGTGAGCGGTCTTGGGCTGCAGGGTGATATGGCTGTGGCTACACTCTCAAAGTAAACATATTTGGGTTTTCACCCACCAGTTCAGAAACACCACACTGATAAAAGGGCTTTTCTGGGTGAAGATTCACGTCCTCCTGTTCAAGAAAAAGCCTGTAACATCACTTCCTGTTGTGTTGCCATGGCATTGTGCAAAAAAAAGGATGAATTAGAGTGTTCCAAGAGGGCGTAAATAATTGATTGGCAAATGGCTTGATCAACCCTCAGGCTGTACGGTGTGCCCACACTGCATGGTATAAATAACTCATCACGCCAATTATGCCACGTACAAACACACTCACACACATCCAGGACCAGGTCAGCTACTGTAAATACACCTGAGCTTGGTCAGCCACTGCCGGCCAAAATACTTGGCTTTTCAGAAAGTGTTTTGTTTACACTTTTGCTCTATCAATTCGTCCCTGTAGATTTCAATTACAATACACATTAGCTTTCTTAAAATGGGTTTTTTATTCTCCCTAACTGAAGCACAATTCTCCACTCCAGCGGCACTTAAATACAGAAGAATTTACCATTTGTTTAGATTTTGGTGGTGGATAGATTATGCAAATTTGTGCATATTTAATTTATCAATTCCTCATTTGCATACCTAAGCTCAATCTTTCAGAAAAACAATGCTAAATGCTTGCACTTCTTAATCCCATCAATCAACTGGCAAAGAAAATTAATGTTTGTTTTTCACCCTTTTCACCTGCAGTGTCTGCAAACCATCCAACAAAATCCACATGACAACTTACAGTGCGTGAACCATGCTAAAGAGGAACATTGCAGAACAGAATAGCAATAGGGAAGGCTTATTGTGTACAGGGTGAAATGACGCTGTTATTGACCGTGGAGGCATTCTTGAGGAAAGTAATGAGAGAAAAAACTGCCCAGTCAAGTCTGATTATTACGGGACATTGGACACTTTTTTGCATTTGCCTACTGTGCAAAATTGCTACGATCCAGTAAAAATGTCTGAGAACCAAAACACTAAATGGAAACATAATAGGTGGTACTTGTTTGTACACACACACACACACACACACACGCACACACACAAAAAAGCCTTAATTATTAAAGAGAATATGCAGACATGATCTAAAACTTGTTCAAATGGGCTTTCTCCCCCTCATGCTTATTTATATTCACCCAAAATGACATTTATTCACTCTCTGAATCACAGAATATTATTATTGTTATTTTTTTATTAAAAAAATTTAATTTATAAACAATGAGAATAAAATAGTTTTCTTTTATTAATACCATCTATCTATCTATCCATCCATCCATCCATCCATCGTTCTATCTACCAATTGTTCCATCCATCCATCCATCCACCAATTGATCCATCCATCCACCAATTGATCCATCCATCCATCCATCCATCCATCCATCCATCCATCCATCCATCCATCCATCTATCTATCTATCTATCTATCTATCTATCTATCTATCTATCTATCTATCTATCTATCTATCTATCTATCTATCTATCTATCTATCTATCAATTGTTCCATCCATCCATCTATCCATCCATCCATCCATCCATCCATCCATCCATCCATCTACTAATTGTTCCATCCATCCATCCATCCATCCATCCATCCATCCATCCATCTATCTATCTATCTATCTATCTATCTATCTATCTATCTATCTATCTATCTATCTATCTATCTATCTATCTATCTATCTACCTACCAATTGTTCCATCCATCCATCCATCCATCCATCCATCCATCCATCCATCCATCCATCCATCCATCTACCAATTGTTCCATCCATCCATCCATCTACTAATTGTTCCTTCCATCCATCCATCCATCCATCCATCCATCCATCCATCCATCCATCCATCCATCCATCCATCCATCCATCCATCCATCCATCCATCCATCCATCCATCAATTGTTTCATCCATCCATCCATCCATCCATCCATCCATCCATCCATCCATCCATCCATCCATCCATCCATCTATTTATCTATCTATCTATCTATCTATCTATCTATCTATCTATCTATCTATCTATCTATCTATCTATCTATCTATCTATCTATCTATCTATCTATCTATCTATCTATCTATCTATCTATCTATCTATCTATCTATCAATTGCCATTTCATCTATCTATTGATAGATTTTATTCGATCATTTTAAGAATCCATCCATTCATCCATCCATCCATTCATCTATCAGCTTTCTATCTACCTATCTATATACCCATAAATTGTTCCATCCATCCATCCATCCATCCATTCCTCCGTCCGTCCATCCATCCATCCATCCATCCATCCACCAATTGTTACATCCATTCATCTATCCATCTACCCATCATCTTTCTATCTGTCTATCTGTCTCTCCGTCTATCAACCTATCTATCGACAAACCCACCAATTGTCATTTCATATATCTATTATTGATAGATTCTATTCATTTTATAAATCCATCCATCCATCAACAATACAATTTTGCAAGAAAAATGTATACAATTAGATATAAATTTAGCCATTTAATATCTAACATTCATTTACTGGTCACTTATTTAGCAAGTTAATTTGAGGTTAAACTTATAACAAAATTATTAGCAGCATTTTATTTTATAATTTTTTTTATTGCATTCAAAAAAGTATGGAATATGGAGAGTCTGACAGCACTGGGGTTAGTGATGTGAGGTGGCATGGCAGTGACATGTCCGCTGTCAGAGCTTGTTGACTGACACTTACCAACAGGCGTATCATTCACACCAGTACAGGCCACAGTTTGACATACTGGGTCTGAAGGCCAAAGGTGACAAAAAAACCACTGTGAGCAATGTTTCTCTCCATTCTCTTTGTCTAGGTGCTAAACTGCTTTCTCACTGACATTAAACGCATTTGACAGTAGATTTGCTCCGGTTCGAAACAAGTCTGAGGGTTGTACTTTATATTTTGAACAACACCTCCAGGTTACATTTTATTATGCTGCGTTAAAGCCACAAGAACCGGATTTTACACAGGAGGGTGATGGATACAAACTGTATGTTCACTATTTATGTGCAATGATTTAATTGTAATCAATCAATTCATTTCAGTGAATCATCAATTGATTCAGAAATTGTTCATAATTTTAAAATAAGGTTGTATTAGTTAATGTTAATGTGTTTACTATCATCAACAAACAATGAACATTACATTTAAAATGATTCATCTTTATTAATGTTAATTGATGAAAATAAGGTGTACATTGTTAGTTTATTTTAACTCACAGTACATGCACTAATGAATTTGGATGCTAATAATGCATCAGTAAATGTTGAACTATGACTAATAAATGAAGTATTGTTCATTATTAGCTCATGTTAGAAAATACATGAACTAATGAATCTTATATTGTAAAGTGTCATCGATTTAGTTACCATTTTTCATGTTCATTTATACTGTGTATCTACAGATTAACTTTAAGTTTCACCAATGTTCTAATGTGTACTAATCTGCTATTTACATTTAAATGTATTTGGCAGAATTATTTATTTGTTGTTGATTTTCATATTTGGTTGAATATGATTTAATTAATAATTATTTCTGTTGCCTGTGGTTTAATAAAGATCTTATATTTAAAAACATTTGAATTGGCAAAATGAACTAGTATAAATATTTGGTAATATATTAAAAACATTAATAATTTATAAATTAATATTAACACTGGTTTACAGAAGCTTCTATTTGCTAGTATTGTGCCTCAGATCTTCACAATTGTCAGCTATATAATTATTTTACATAATTTTTTAATCTTAGAGCAAAAATACCAGCCCTAAATTGTTTAAAATATAATATGAATAGTTCAGATGCAAAAACTTCTTAATGCCGTCTGAAAATTTCTTCTAAAGTGAGTATTTTTACCAGGCTTCTGTGTGTAGGTTCAGAAAATTTCACTTTTATGGCAGAAATAAGTTCTTTTCATGGTCTTTAAATTGAAAAACTCCACATAAACATGGAAGGCTGAGAAAAATCCTCATTTTCTATATAAATTTAAGGGAACACTTTATTTTGATGGTCCATTTGAGTATTATGGTCTGCCTAATATCTGTTGATACTGCTCCCTCAACAGACATTTAACTGACTATAAGAAACTTTGCAAGCACGTCAACCTACACTAACCCTAACCCCAACAGTCTACTTACAGTATAATCTAATGAGAAATAGTTGGCATGTGGATGCAATGTAACTTAAATTCAACAAATGGAGAATCAAAATAAAGTGCGACCAAATTTCAGACTGCACTTAGAGGTTTTTGCATCTGGGGTCTTAGAGGGCCGGTGTTCTGGAGAGTTTAGCTCCAACCCTAGTCAAACACACCTGAACCAGCAAATCATATATATATATATATATATATATATATATATATATATATATATATATATATATATATATATATATATATATATATATATATACTGTATATATCCTCCTGTGACCCCGCCCAATGACTTCCTCTGAAGTGGTCATGAAGTTTCTTAGAATTTTTTGCGCTACTCTGTCAAGTCCTGTTGTACTGTTCAGAGAACATCCTGGAATTTCTAGTGATGTGTCAATTGATTGGCTGGCATGTTAGGAACCACTTCTTACATTGCATCCAAAATGGCCGACAAACAAAAAAGCACATTTTATGGGAAGGAGAGATGTATGTAAAATGTAGCTTTTTAAATGTTTTTTACTATTATTATTACATATATATTTGTTTATTAAAGTGGATATGCTGTAAAACAAACAAAAAAAAAATGTCAAAACTCTAAATTGTAGAATTTTTTTTTTAATCCAAAGGATATAGGAAATCACAGAAGAAAAAAAAAAGAAAAAAAATATTTGAGTCTCAGGAACTCTTCATATAATCTACAGCTATTGAAAAAACCCACATACTTGGTCAATTTATGGTTATTTGGTGGAATAACTCCATTTCAAAGACAACATCAAAACATCTGTTATTTTGACCACTGTTTTTTCTGGGTAAATATGATGCTGTATAAAGGGCAACATATAAATAAATGTAACATTTGACTCGAACCTAAAAACAGTAAATCCAGAGAAATGGAGAATGTTCAAGTGGTCTCTTACTATATATAATTACTAGCCATCCTGTGAAATTTAAATTACTTATCAATTATCTTCTAAGTGCTCACAAAGAAAAAAGGAAAGAAAAAAAAATATTTAGTATACTAAAATCAGGCAAAAACAGGTCAATATTATTAATATATTATTATGTACAGTATGTGTATTGTATATAGACAGTCTCTTCATTCACAATCTTTCCAAATGATGCACACATCTGACAAGCACTGCATTTCTTTCTACTTGCTTTTTTACTCTGTTGTACCTAGTGCTTTCAGAATAAATGCAGGGTGAACCAGAGTCTGTCTGCTTCCCTGTCAGAGACTATAGAGACTGTCTGAAAGCTGGGCTATACATAGACCACAGCAACTCCCCACATAATGCCAGATCTGTATTCCACTCCATTTATCAGCGTAACACTTAATACTTCAAGCAGGACTTGAAGTGAACCGTGCAGTTCATCTCACCATATCTGACCAGAACCCTTAGTAAATGTCAGCACATAAAAACCTCCGGTCAGCTTTCGGCTTTATGTGCACTTCAGTGGTTTTGGCACTTATGCTGATTTGGAGTCCGTTGAAAAAGCATCCATATAAATATATATGAAATAAGTGGCGGTTTGATTGTGCGGTGGCAACCGCTTTGGCAGAGAGAAAGCCATTACGCAGATTCCCTCTCTTGGCGAACACTGGAAGGGTCGGAACGAGGGGCAGAGACGCCACCTATCACTGCCATCTTCGTTTGTCATTACAAGTCAGCTTCTTTGGTATATCATGCCAGCTCGGATGCTTTACAACACAAGCAGCAGAGCATCTGAAATCAGACATCAACAGACATGCAGCCCACCGAGGGACAGTTATATTGATGGCTTTTCCTAACAACATGAACACAAATGCTAAAGTCTTTAAAGTGTCAGATGTAAACAAATACGCATAAATATAAGCATTCTAATATTGACAGTCATTTGATGATGGCGAACATAGAGTTTTCAATAGACTTCAGTTTGCTCGGGGAAAATGGGCTTCACTGAAACTAACCAAAACATACAATTTGCAGCATTTTTCAGTGGTAAAAACATCATTGTGAATTAATTTCCATGTAAATAATGATTACAGGGCTTCAACGCTTCCCATTCACTTTGAATGGATGATGTCAGGTGTTGCCGAACTGCATTGTGAATCCGTCGGCAACACTTCAGAGGCGTTGCTCGCTGCAGAAGTTGCGACTTGCTCAACTTTTCAAGCGCCGATGGAAGCGTCAGCCAATCAGATTGCTGTATGCAAATACATCAGCTCAGACAGTGGCCTATTGCCAACTAATTTCATTGGCTGACGCTGCTGTGATGATCGTGTCAGCTCCAACTTCAGACACGCCCTCTGTCAAGCATTGCCGCTGAAGCCCCATGTGAACGGAGCGTAAGGTGCTGTACTTTATGTGCTGAAAAAAGAGATTTCTCAATTGCATAAAGGATGTCTATTGCAGGGAATAAATGGCTGCAAATCATGTAAACCGATGCTTCAAATCAAGATTGTATCGATGTTGTTTTTGCAACAAGCAAAAGTGTTTGTCAATGTTTCAATTGATTAGTTCAAAACTCTGATTCATCCAGTAATGCAACTAGGAACGTCTCTTTAAACGAATCATTGAATCATTCAAGCAGCAAGCTTTTGTTTCTATACTTACTGAAATTAATTAATATAATAGCAAATTAAAACAAGGTCAGAATCTCAAGAAAGAGGACTCATTTTGCCGGTAAAACAGGGAGTTTTATGGCTCTGATAAACCTGAATGCAAGCTGTACAGTAATATAATGAAAACAAAACATAGCAGGTCTCATTCAAAGCACAAGCATCCTACTTGCAGCTCTTTATAAAGACTCATAATCATAAATAATTCACAATAGCCTCAGATTCTAAAAGGAAAAAGGTCTGCCTTTTGTTTTTCTACCCAGATCTGCGTTAAAACAAATGAAAATGCTCTCCGCATGTAAACAGACATTAATAATCGTCTAACTGGCAGAATGAAATGAGTTTTCATATGTCAGTTGCATTAATATCCCTTTAAACAAGACATCAATCTCTGCGGCTGCCTGTCCAGTCAAATGATATTGGTGTTTTTTTTTTTCTTTCTTTCAGTTTTATAAATGACCCCAGGTGTATTGGGAAGAGATGAATAAATCAGAGAGACAGATTGCCTAGAGAAGAAATATGCCATAAATAGCCATGCAAGTGTAAGAATAATTACGCAACTGCAACTGTGGGTGACCTCATTACACAGCCTGCAGGGTAAATACGCCACCGCCATCAGCATCTAATGCATACAACATTACCATTCAACATGACCACAATCATGAGGCTGCTGACCAAACCTCCTAATGAGAGAGAAAGAGAAAGAGAGAGTAACGCACATGAAGCAGCAAACATCAAATGTGGCAGAATCTCCAAAGAATCTCCAGCAAACAAAACTCATCTGAAATCTGAAATATCTATTTTTCTTTTAGATTTTTTTTTTTTAAAACTGTAAAACCCGATAAGGTCTGATAACTCAAACTATTTAAGTTTTGAAAGCAAATGGTTTGAGTAGTGTAAACTTATTTATGTATATTAGGTCATATACACATTTATTATTTTGTCAAACATTTAAAGTATTATTAGTAACAAACATTTCAGCTATCAAACCAATATGAGGTTATTCTGTAGCTAATCATATGGTTTGGTATTGCTTCTAGCATTTAGTTAACACAAAAAGTTTGAATTTATTCATTCCTAATTCCTGCTTGATATAATCACTTTATGAGCAGGGTTGGATATCGTTTGGGGTTAATTCGATACCGGTGCTAAATCGATACTTTTAAAACGGTGCTAAAGCGGTGCCTGAACCAATACTATTGAGCTACAAAATTATGGTGGATGACTCTAAAAAAATCTTTTATTTGACAAAATTAAAAAAAAAATTATAATTTTCATAGAACTATATCATTAAAGTTTAAAGTAAACATCAATTCACATTTTATATATTTGAATTACATTAATATATTTCATTTGATCATTTGTTGGTTAGCATGAATTTAAGATTTCTATTACGAAATTACATTAGCTTACTACTAACTTGTGGAAAGGCTGTCATCAAAATACTGAACTCCTTTTTGTAGGGTTGGGGCTTGTGACTATGTTTACAGGTTATCAGTAATCTAATGATTTGCCTTAATCTGAATAAAACAGTAATATGATTAATGATGATAATATGATTAAGGTGTTTACATGAACTGCTTTTTGAATATTTCTTTCATGTCCTCAACTTACGTTATAGTACATAAATCGATTAATTGCGTCACCACGCTCTCCATGTTTCCTCCAGAGTTTCATGTAATTTCAGGTGTTTAATTTTTAATTTTTTCAACTTTAACTGCAGTTTCACTTTCATTCAGGCACATTTTATTCATGCCCCCATGACAAACAGGTGTTTGATGCAAGCATTAAGTAAGGAGTGGTGGAAGAGTGCTCTTTTAATGGAATTTGATACTGCACGTTGTATAGAAAGAAAAAACCTCTTTTCGCGACGCAGGTGTCTGTGGTCCTTTAAGGTAAACAAAAATCACTGTTTACATGGTAGTCTAGACTCTTAATCCGAGTATTGTCTCAATCATAATAAAATCAGAGCATTGGTGTCCATGTACGTACTCACTGAAAGTGCCAGATTATGTCGCAAGCTTTTCTCTACCTTTAAGTTTATTCAATGAGCCCTCAAATTTGTCATTAAGTTTGATGTGTTTCCCCCTTACACGCAACATTTGTAAAGCATCTGCTGGTTTCAGAGGTACCGGTTTTAAAGGTACCGGTGCTATAATGGCTATATAAGTTGAAACAGGCACGTGCAAACATAGGGCTCAACCTGTGTAGTGCACATGCCCTTTTTAGTCTTGGATAGAAAGTGCCCTTCCAAAATGATCAAAAGTGCCCCTGCGACACCCCTCCGCCCTTCAGTAGTGTTTATAGAAAATGCAATATTAACTAAACCAGGTATAAATATTAACCAAATATCAGAACATAAAATATAACGGATAATACAAGACAAGAAATAAATACAAAAGTGACAGAAGCAAATTATTTTAAGATATATTTAAACATAGTTTGCATTTAAAAAAATATGCATAAAATTATTCAGAATATCATTATTAATAGCACTAATCAACCATAAATAAATATTATTTAAACATAAATAAATATTAAAATATATGTACAGAAGCAATAATAATATAATTACTGATTTACTGAATACATACAGTATATTTCTTTTTTTGTGATTAAGTTTTTTTATTGATTTTGATTGTACATGCGAGTGGTCGTACCATCTTTACAATTTTCTTTCAATAAAACAAAACAAGATCCACTCCACAACCCCCCACACCCTCACCCCCCCCCACCAAAAAAAAAAAAACATACAGTATATTTCAATGCATTTATAGAAATATGTCATAAAATATAGCAAAATTACTCGCAGTACCAGAAAATAGGTAAAGTAAGCAAAAAACAATAAGTAAAATATAACACAAAAAGAGTAAAACTGCTGCAAAAAGAAATCAGCAGACTATCTCAAGGTATTTATATTACCAAAATCTCAAGATTTCTACATAAATTATAAATAAAATAATAATATAAATAAAACAATGCATATGTTTAATTTAGCTGTAATGAATGTCAATAGATAATAAGAAACTTATATAATGGTTTAGAAATAATTGCAAAAAATACTAGAAATTGGGTTAATATGAAAGAATAGAATGCAATAGAATAAATTGAAAGACCAGAAAAAAGCAAGAGTGTTGTATTGAATATTTTAGCGGATTATTTAGAAATATTTTTATAAATAGTCTGTAAAATATGCATTCAAATTACTCCGAATATCATTATTAAATGGCACTAATAAATCAAACATAAATAAATATTAAAATATATGTAATATGAGAATACAGTTAATGCTGTACTGCATAAATACAGTCTATATTAATGTATTTATATAAATACTTCATAAGAATATTGCAAAATTACTCACAGTAACAAAAAATAGGTAAAATAAGAAATAAAATAATTAAAATACAAGGCAAAAAGAGTAAAACTACTGCAAAAACAAATGAATAATTGAATAATATAATATAATATAATATAATATAATATAATATAATATAATATAATATAATATAATATAATATAATATAATATAATAGCATAACATAACATAACATAACATAACATAACATAACATAACATAATATAATATAATATAAAATAATATAATATAATATAATATAATATAATATAATATAATATAATATAATATAATATAATATAATATAATATAATATAATATAATATAATATAAGGAAACACAAGTAAAAGAGCAAGCTGACTGCTTTAGTGAATATGAGTGGTAGTAAATTTGTGGATGTTCCCCATCCCCCAGTGTCCTGTAGTGCTATTGAGTTGAGAGTCAGACTCATCACAGGATGACATAACTTAAGCCTGCTTTACTGAGCACAGCTGCAATTCCCTGTATTTCAGATTACACTACGTCATCATTTTAAACTTGCATACAACATGCACACGAGCCCTGCGCTGACATCACTGCATTTCTGACATTCCTGCAAACATATAAACAATGACATCATGATTTTACCACTGGCCAGCTTTCACCAAGAGAGAGAGAGAGAGAAACACACACACACACAACGTCGTCTCATTCTCATTTTACTACACAGAGGCCACACACAACACACACACAAGCACAGATAAAAGATATATTTATAGATTCTCTTCCTGTTTTTATGACAGTTTTGTTTGTCATTAAAATCCTCATTGTTTTTGACATTTTATATATAGCCTTTATATTGTTACACTTTTAATCAAGCATATTATTATTTAATTATATTAAAATAGTTCATTATCTTCATGTAAAAAGATTAGAGATCTTTATTGTCCACACGTGTGGCCTCCCAAACATCACAAATACAAAACACAAACACAAAGCTTCCTACACTACAGATTACCAACACACAACACACAACCCTGTTATTATTCAGTAATACAAAATAATATTAACAACACACACACACACACACACACACACACACACACACACACACACACACACACACACACACACACACACACACACACACACGACTTTAACAGAACAAACATTTAATATAATATCATTTATTTAATGTAATCATCATATTGAATACTACTACTACTACTACTAATACTTATTCATTTATTATATTTTTAACTATTATAATTTTTATTATAATTTATTAGAACAGAATATTTGTAAATATTATAAAGAATCTATATTTTAAAGATATCTAAATCTTGTAGATATTGACAGGGGATATTTCAATACTGTATATATGTTTTATTTGCATATATTAGTAGTAATAATAATAATAATAATAATAATTATTATAATTATAATAACTATTATTGTTTTTATTATTATTATTATTATTATTATTATTATTATAGTTGCTTTTATTTGTATTTCTTTAGGGTTTTCAATATGTATGTTTTATTTGCATATAATAATAATAATAATAATAATAATAATAATAATAATAATAATAATAATAATAATAATATGACTTAATAAAATAATAAGACTTAATACAAATAATAAAATGACTTTACCAGTTACAATAACATAAATATTGTTCATAATTCAATTATATTTAGCAAAATAAGAAGTGTTTAAGTGCTTGTGATTATCTAGTGGACAATAACATAATATTTTTATTTTTACTTTCACTTTGTAAAATGCGAATGAAATACTAATAAGTAGGGATGTTTTAATATATATGCTTTATTTGCATATAATATTAATAATAATTATATTATAATTATAATAATTATTATTATTATTATTATTATTATTATTATTATTATTATTATTATTATTATTATTATATACTATTTTACCATCTCTTTGTAAAACTTAAGAAACACTAACAACAGTATAAAAATATTTATAGTAACAATAATAATAATAATAATTATTATTATTATTAGTAGTAGTAGTATTATCATTATATACTATTTTTACTATCACTTTGTAATATTTAAGAAACATTATTGTTATTATTATTATTATTATTATTATTAGTAGTAGTAGTAGTAGTAGTAGTAGTAGTAGTAGTAGTAGTAGCAGTAGTAGTATTATTATACACTATTTTTACCATCACTTTGTAAAACTTAGAAAACACTAATAACAGAATAAAAAAATAAATAATAACAATTATTATTAATATTATTATTATTATTAGTAGTAGTATCATTTTATACTATTTTTTCATCACTTTGTAAAACTTAAGAAACACTAACTCTAAAATAATAATAATTATTATTATTATTACCATTATAATTATTATTATCATTATTATTATTATACTTAAAAAAAGAATACAATGGCGTTACCAGCTACAATAACATCAGTACTGCTCTTAATTCAATAACATTTAGCAAAATGTGAAGTGTTTAAGTGCTTGCAATAATCTAGTGGCCCAAATAACCGTCCCTTTACCATGTCAGATACACAACATATGCGAGCTCTGAGGCTGAATGGACAATTGCTCATGACATCTGACACACGCAGTCATGCAGGAGGAACATTAGCAGTCGCACAGAAAATAGTATGTGATGCCTTTAAGAACATTGAAAAAGTCTGACAAGCCTCATCACTTATGCTCACATTGATAAGATATGATTGTCCGCCGACTGCAATGAAGAGGAAAAACAGGCAAATATGAAATTATTTTTGATTCTTGTTCAAACTACTTATTCAAAATGAGCTGAAACAACACAATTCTTTAGGGGTTTATGTTCAATCCACTTACATTTGGAAAAACAATTAAGTGTTGGGGGACAAAATGAAGGTGTAATAGCAAAAATACACCATTAGGAAAGAAAAATGCTCTCCCAAGATGTCTAATGTTTTGGTTAACAACATTCAAAAGTTAGTTTTCGCAAATCATTAATTATAATTGTGAAGTAACATATTATGTTTGCTGTTTTACGTGCAAACCTCTTGTGGGGGCAGGATAAACAGCAGTCTATTCTGATTGGCTGGTGAAATTTTGATGTCTACCTGTCCTGAAAGTCGAAACTTCTGAGAGGGAGTTTATATGCTTATTTGTTGACTGTATTGTCCTCACAATGACTTTTTATTTGGTTTATTATTATACCTAATCATGCAGTGAAGTATATGGGTTGTGTTTTAGATGACATGATGGCTGCTTTTGCAAGACAGGAGGTCTTCTAAGACACTCAGACTTTAAAACACTGGCTAGTGCATTAGTTCACTCACTCTTGGACTATGCTGCACTTTTAAAATAGCTGTAGTAAAATATAATAAATAAATAAAATAAACTGCAGACTGCCCAAAATAAGTTGTATAGACTTTTTTGAAAGTACCTCATACACGCACATGCACACACACACATACATAAATATGCTCTGCTGCCAGTACCAATGGGTATTAAAGAGATGCAGGTTTGCAAGTTTACAGTTTTTTTTAGAAGGGATGTAAAAAACACTTTTAAAAACATCTTTAAAAATCTTTATCTTTTATATATTTTTGTTTTATTATTGACATTAACATTTTTTTTTTGTGGTGAGTTTTTTTAAACTGAGGTTGATTGGACTTTTATTTTTAATTACATTTCGAGGACCACCATGAAAATAACCCAAATTTTTTATCCTCAACCATTTTAAAATGTAAGTGTCTTATTGGACTTGCTTGTATATTGTTTTAAATAACGTTAATAAAACAAACAAATAATGTGCATTCAAATACACTCACTAAGAGCGGCTCGTCAAAATCTCAGTAGCCAATCAGAGTTGACCACTGTTAAGTCTACACCCTTGGGAGCTTTATAGTTTTTAATAGTTGTTGAACTGAGGTTGATTAGACTTATGTTTTTTTTTTTCCGAGTATGAATATGTTATAAGTTTTATATAATATAATATTTATAATATAAGTTGTTTTTTTGTGTTTTTTTTATCCTCAACTGTTTAAAAAATGTTTGTGAATGGACTTGTTTGCATATTGTTTTAAAATTTGCCCAAAAATTATTAAAATTATCCAATCAGAGTTGACCACTGTTATGCCCGCCTCCTCGAGAGCCAGTTGTTAATAGTTGTTGAACTGAGGTTGATTGGACTTTAATTTTAGAATTTCGAGTACCACAAGGAAAATAACCCAAGTTTTTTTGTGTGTGTTTTTTATCCTCAACTGTTTTGAAATGCGTGTGACTTGTTTATGTATATTGTTAATACGTCAATTACGTCAATAAAACAAACCAACAATGTGCATTCAAATGCACTCCCTAAGAGCTGTCCGTCAAAATCTCAGTATCCAATCAGAGTTAACCACTGTTAAACCTGCCCCGGTGCCCCCCATGAGAAAGTTATGTCAAAGTATGAACAAATGACCAAAGCGTAAACCAAAACTCTTACATAAGTATTTCATTTAAATGTCATGTATTTACATATTTACATATTATTTTAATTGTAATATCATATTTCTAATATTTTCTAGAATAGTTATGTTCATTTATATTAAGTTCTGCTCAATTTTATTATAATTTTTCTGATATTTCTGATTTTTTTTTGTTATATTTCCTACATAGTTATTTTCATTTATATTAAGCTCTGCTAAATTTTATTATTATAGTCCTGTTATTATATTCATATATTCTACATAGTTTTTTCACTTATATTAAGCTATGTTTATTTTTATTATGTTTGTTATAGTTCTGATATTATATTGATATTTTCTACATAGTTATGTTCACTTATATTAAGCTACGTTCATTTTTATTATCATGTTCCTGATATTTCTGATATTATTTTGACATTTTCTACACAGTTTTTTCACTTATATTAAGCAATGTTCATTTTTATTATCATGTTTCTGATATTTCTTATATTATTTTGATATTTTCTACATATTTTTTTTCACTTATATTAAGCTACGTTCATTTTTATTATCATGTTTCTGATATTTTCAATTATTTTCTACAGCTATGGTCATTTATTTTAAGCTCTGCTCATTTTTATTATCATGTTTTTGATATTTTCAGATATTTTCAATTATTTTCTACAGCTATGGTCATTTATTTTAAGCTCTGCTCATTTTTATTATCATGTTTTTGATATTTTCAGATATTTTCTACATTGTTACAGTATGTTTGTTTATATTAAGCTGCGTTCATTTTTATTATCACAAACATAATTCAATAGTCTCAGACCACCTTCAAAAGGATGGCAGGAATTCACAGCAGGATTGTATCAATTTTCCACAGGTGAAAGGCAGAGCTTTTTACTATTCACAGCGTGACAGATCACAAAACCCCAGGGAACAGCAGCCACACACCTGCATGGAGGAAGAAGAAGAAGAAAAAAACAGAGAGAAAGAGAGCGTAAAATACAGGAACAAGCATCTAAACATGGGCATGGACTTTTTTCAAAGGTGGAAAACAAATGAAGCACAGCAGAAATCGAAGTGTACAGACACACGCAGGATTACAAACACACTGGGATTACAGAGAAGCACACAAGCCCCTCCCCTCCCCCCCAAAAAAACACACGTCACAGGATTACGCCAGACTTCCCACATCCAGCCAGAACGGTTTTCTAGGCAAAGCTGAGGGCAGAAGCAGAAACACTGACATCATGCCATGGACTATTGCCATCTCTACACTTCTGATGCTACTGCATGTGCAAATCACACACAGCTACGCTTCACACACACTTGCCGCCTCAGGAGGAATGCAAATGCAAGATTTAGTTTGTACATTCATCTGAAATGCACTAGCACAATTTGCACAAAGGATTTAGCTAAAAACAAACTGCAATGGGGTGTAAATCTTTGAAAAGGACAAATATATATTTGGTTTATTGACTAATATTTAAAGCATTACTGACCAACAATGTTCTTCTCCTACTCCTTGTCTTGAGAATACTTCAGATTTAAAATATATTGTAAGTATAAGACCTTTTTGAGTTTTATTGTTTAATAATGTTTTTTTTTTTTTTTTTTTTTGGTGCTTTAGAAGTAGCTTTGGAAGGATTTAGAACACTTAACAGGTAACTCAAACCGTTTGAGGAAACAGATTGCAACAAACCATTTAAGTTTAAAAACTAATGAGTTCTGTGAACTTAATCCATTTGAGTAAATGTAGCAATCTGAGCACAGTAAAACCCAATAAATGAAGAGAACTCAAACCAACTGAGTACTGTAAAACCCAATAAGTTAAGGCAGCTCAAATGGTGTGAGGAAACCGATAGCTACAAGTCATTTGAGTTAAAAAAAAACATATCTATATGAGTACTGGGAAATTCCTTCATTTAAATTGAAGTAATGAGGTATTTAATTAACTCATTACCTTCAACACTGAGTTCAAAACTCTTTTCAAATGAGTAGAATGAACTTTCAGTCAATTTTGAGTAACTGCACTCATTTCAATTGATAAAGTTGACTGTTGGGTTTTACAGTGAAGTATTAAATAATACCCCAGAAAAAATATTTGAATTATTATTTGATTTACAGTTTCTGTCATGCACATTTTTACTTTTAAATGAGAGATTTAGATGTATTAAATAATTTTCTAGAAAAGAATATTACCATTATTAGCTTTAGCTTTAATTAATTTTGCTCATGCTTTAGCTTTAGTAATATTTAAACAAGAGTTTATAAATTATAACTACATAAATTATAATACACAATTTTGCAGTTTTTATTTATTTATTTATTGTGGGAAATATGCATATAGTTTTATATGCTATCATGTTTCTATTCATTTACCTTTCCTGTTTATATTTCGTTTCAGTTTTAGCTTTAGCAACCAGGGATTTCCAGATGCGTTCAAATGAGTGGGAATCGGGTCCGATCACGTGGTTTCAGATTCGATCGGAATCGGACGTTACCTTCCGATCAGGACTTGAATATATATGTATATATACACTGCAAAACAGTGTTAAGTTAATTCAAACCATTTGAGGAAACCGATTGCAACAAACCATTTAAGTTCAAAAACTAATCCTAATGAGTACTGTGAACTTAATCCATTTGAGTAAATGAAGCAATTTGCGCACATTAAAACTCAATAAATGAAGAGAACTCAAACCAACGGAGTACTGTAAAACCCAATAAGTTAAGACAACCCAAACCATTTTAGGATAAAAACTATATCTATAGATATAGATAAAGTAATGAGGTATGTAATGAACTTATTACCTTCAACATTGAGTTTAAAATTCTTTACAAATGAGTATATATATATATATATATATATATATATATATATATATATATATATATATATATATATATATATACATACATACATTCTCATTATTTTGAACACATCTATATTTATGCGGTGGCACAGAGTTAGACCTCTTTCTTGACTTCACACAGGAACAGCAACGAGTGCGGCATGACATTACTTTGTTGCAAAGATGATATTGCTTAAATGTCGGCAAAGTAGAACACAGAAGCAGCTTGAAGCGGAAACTGTGAGTATGGCTGCGGTCTGAAGGTATACTAAAGTTGATGATGAGAACATTGCCATAGCAAACTGTAAAATATGTAAACTTTAAGGTTTTTGAGTTGAGGTGCTATTTGTTATATTAGATGTTTTATTATATATATATTTACAGTTTTTTTTAAAGTTATTTATTACTCAATTGTTCGAGCTACCTCACAGAAGTGCTCTGTTTGTTAAAAGAGTTGTTGAATGTTAAAATAAGGTGAATAAAATAAAAAACAAGGAATATCCTGCATCTGTTTCTTCGCTAATGACCTAGACTCAGGGGTAAAAAACCCTGATCTGTACATCCCTATTAACAACACTTCGCTTTGTTCAGTTTTAGTAATCTCAATACTTTAAAAAATATATAAGTACAACTTATTTCCATTTTTACTCTATTTCAACTTTTACTATTCACTTCAAATGCAGTGCAATATTTTCTAAAGCACATAACTGAAGATTATTTAGAGAGAGTTTGACACAGGCCAGTGGTTTATTTAAAGGGCCAATTAACCCACTTAGTGGGGGGTCCGACCCTACAAGGACATTAAAAAATAGAGCAGAGTTTTTTTTTCCCCTTTTGGACATACAGAAGTAAACCCTCTTAGAAACAATATTTTCTTTTTGTAATTGTGGAAAACTTTATAAACCATTAAATCAAATGGTGGCATAGTTGATTAGAATCTCCTTTTTTTCCAAAGCCTTCAAAAAGCTCCATGTCCCAGATCTAAGTTGGGGGAGAAAAAGTCAGACTGACCCGGCAGAGCGAAGTGGAGTTGAAAAAGTAGGTAGGCTGGAAGAGCCAATGGCCCAGTCTGACAATTCACTTCAGCAATCAGGTCAAAGACAAACCACAGCGGACACACACATGCATGCATGCACACACATATACACAAGTCGAACGTTGTGAGAACTGCGTGAGGGAAATGGGGGTCTTCATATATGCATATTCTTTTTGCCATGATCACAAACAGAAGTTACATTGAAGTTTCCATGAAAATTAAACCACAGAAACATCATGCTGTGTGCACACTTCCATATACATTGGTATTAGGGGATAACATGACAAAACATGACTGCCACTGCATTATTATAATTTTATTGTAGATTTACATTTATAAACACTACACTGCCAATAGGTTTAAGACATCTGCCTTTGTGCACTTCATGACATCCCAATCCTAATCTGCAGGGTTTCATATTTGACCCACCTTTTGCAGATATAAAAGCATAGACTCCTCCACAAGTTTAACAAGAGTGTTTAAGGCTATTTTTGACCATTCTTCTAGTAGTGCATTTGTGTGATGTTGGACAAGAAGGCCGGGCTTGCAGTGTTAGCTCTAATTCATACTAAAGCTGATCAGTTGGGTTGAGGTCAGGACTCTGTTTTTTGGACCTTGCTTTGTGCACTGAAGTTGAAACATCGCAGGCAGCAAAGAATTCTAGCCCGGGTTTGGCATAGAGCTGGTACAGCAGGCATTCATCCTGCAACTGGCATTCAGCATGTGGGCCAAACATGGCCCGGGATTGGCAGAGGTGCCACCATCTTTAAGGTGGCATATAAGATTTAGGGCAGATGTAAAATGCAGTATTTGGGTCAGAAGACTGATAAGTGTGATTGGTCACAGGTCTCCACTGTTCTAGAGTCAGTGGTGGTCTGCTTTACACCACTGCTTCCCACGCTTTGCATTGCCCTTGGTGATGAGCCTTAAATGCAGCTTTTCAGCAATGGAAACCTATTCTATAAAGCTCTCTATACTGATCTAGAGCTAGATCTGAAGACCATGTGATGTTGGAGGTCTGTAGATATTGATTCTGCAGAATGTTGGGGACTTCTGTGCACTTTGACCCTCAGTGTGTGGCTATTGTTTCCAATTGCTTCCATATTTATAATATGACTAATAGTTTACTGTGGATTATTTAGTAGTAATATTTAGCTCATTAGAGCGGGCCATTGTTTCACAGGTGTTTGTAGAGGTAGTGTTCATGATTTTATGCACTACTGGCCATGGAATGGATTTGAAGACCTAGATTCAAGGATTAGGAGGGGTGTTGCAAAACGTTCGGCAAAATAGTGTGTATATATATATATATATATATATATATATATATATAATTCATGCTAATGGTTGCAAATAAGAATTTGTGGTTCACAAGACAAGCCTGAAAATTACCCTGCATATGTTTAGCAGGCTACTGGTTTCAGTGCTGCTATTCTTCACTAAAATCGAAACGTTAACTCACTGCTTTCAGTAAGGGAACTAATTATAAAGAACTAAATAGAAATATAATTTATGTAATTATAATATAAATAATATTCAACATAGGCTCATTCTGAAAACGTGGCCCCATATACATTTCTGGAGATCGCAAATTTACCTGAAAACAGTATGGCTGCATTTTGTCTTTAAAGCGAATGCTATGGGGCAGTATGACATTTCTTTTTACACTTATACCAACTGACCGTTTACCTTCATTTGGACGGCTTTTCCAATGTAACCAGTTTGTCCAGTTGGCTTGCCATGTATGATGGCGGACTTGAGGTGCAGAGAAGAGTTGACCACAAGACAGGCTTCGAGTCCGGTGAAGAACAGTTCTAGAAAGCTGGTAAGACAAAAGCAAAAAATAAAATAAACAAGTAAATGACAGTGTGAGAATGTGGTGAAAATGAAAATGTGGTAAACAAATTAGGCTTTTCTTTTGTTTGGATTGCTTTTTAAAACTGTCGGTTGGGTTTAGGAAAGGGGGTGGGCGGTCAGTCGGTGCTTTCGAAAACACTATTGGTTGGGTTTAGGGAAAGGCGAGGGTGGTGTTATTAGTCAGTCAGTAGACAGTAAACTGTGGTCTCTGGTGGATTTACGTGACAACAGCAAGTGCGAATGGCACTCACGAGAGAAATTTGAGATCTCAAATGCGTACACAGCGGCCTCTGGTGGATGCGCGAAAACAAAAACTGGAAAAATGTAGCTCCTGAGACGAATTTTGCGATCTCCAGAAATGTATATAGGCGTTTGTTTTCAGAATAAGCCTGGGTTGGTAATATTTACATGTCATATTGTATAATGACATTTGATTAAAGAACTATTTAATTGTTGTCTGTCTATGATTTATGGTAAGTGCACAATACAAAAAGTATTTGTATTTCTCATAGTTGATAAGTGATTATGTTCCCAAAAGTACTGTTTTATTCTTTCTCTCCAAAGTTAGCTCATTTCAAATTTGGATACAGTTTTGCACCCAAAAATATGATGAAGTAGACACACTCACATACACAGTCACATCTCTCTGCTTTGACTGGCAGGCAGCCTCTAAATAATGTGCCCCCTCTGCATGATGGAGAGATTGTGGTGTCATTTCTTCCAGAGTGAGAGAAGAAATTTACCCATCAGGCTGCGCACAGTTTCATACAGGAACACAACACACACGACTCACCCGGCCTAAAAATAGCCGGAAACTTCAGGCGCAACGCACAACCTCCACTCAGCACAGCAGGACTAAAATCAGCCCGGTGGACGAATTCAATCACCACTCTAATGATATGCATGGAAATTCAGTCCGCCAGGCCGACTTTGAATAAACTCCTCTAACAAAACCGTTCCTGACCCAAGAGTCTGCTATTAGCGATTAGCGAAATTGAGAGATCGAAGGAAGCGCCTCAAAGCAAGTAACATCATGACCAGCAGCACTGGCAACGGGTGTGGAAATGACATCACCACTAGTCGATCTGCCACCAGGTATCATGACGATTGTGGTTGAACAAGTGTTTGTGCTTTTGCGTGGCATTGTGCCCGTGTAGACTGTGGCCTATATTGAGACTGGCTTGGTTGAGTGGAGGCCAAGACCACAGCCATCCCACAGTGAAATGGAACTTAACACTAGTATAGTAAAAACAACATTTATATACAAACGGCATCCCAAAGTAGCTGTCTGCCACACCTGCCATTGGTGAGGGACCATTTGGAAATTTATATTACAAAATAAACAAGTGCTAATGGAATTATTTCATGACAGATCAACCATAGTTACTGCCTGACTCTACATACTTCATCCTACTGTACACTATATACACTCCTTATGTAAAAAAGGTAACGATTGAATGATATCTATCTGAAATTAAATATGTAGGCTAATGGATGTCTTCATGGGAGTGTGTACAACGATGATTCCTTACTTCACTAAAGTAAAGGAGTAGAGTATAAGAGAAAGTAAAGAGGCCAAATAGAGGAGGCTCATTCTTTATCCTCGCGCTGCAGATAGTGTGTTTAACTGCTTTCTCGCTAGTGAAGTGTTCAGTTTTTTCACTTACAAAGTCCGCCATGTAAATAGCAAATGCACCATGGAGCGACGCAACTGACTCTTTAAGGGAATTGCAGATGAGACTCTGATTAGTTTAATGCACGTTATACTCAAAACACACCCATAACTTATTAGGAGAATAAGCACAACCCTGTTAGATTACACGCCAGGGTGCAGAGCATATTTTTTGTCCTTAAAATAAAAGTGGATTCGGATATGACCTTAATGCTTTTGCACCATGCGCTTTAGACTTTGTGCCTTGATCATTAAAATAGAGCCCTTAATGCTTTGTTAGAGTCATTATACGGCATGCATGTTTTACGAAGTAAAATTTAAAACTTAAGATCTTTTTTTTTAAATGTAAAATGTATGTAAATTAAGTGAAATTAATCATTTGGATCATAATACATCAAGAAGTTCTCTAAATACACGTTTAACAACTTTGTATTAATATCCATTTGTAAGGTATTGTACTGTACCTTTTGATCACACTGCAAAAATGTGTTTTTAATGTTGGGTTAAATCAAGAAATATTCAATTGGGAAGCAAAATTTATAGGATAAGAAGCCTTGTCCTCTGAGAAATAAATGAAAATTTAGTAAATTAAGAAACTTAGACTAAAAGAAGAACAAATACAACAGTGGGTTAAAAACAAACAAACTAGAAAGTACCTTTCAAACCCCAGTAACACATATTTGTTCTTGTTTTAAGTAAACTCACTTAAATATGTTCATATATTTCTCAGAGCAAAACTTAATTTATCCGTTTTTAATCTTTAGTAAATTAAATTTGATTAAATGCTGTTTAAGTACATTTCAAATGGAAAACAAAAACACTTACTAAGATATGCTCATTTCTGTCATGAACACTCTTGGGATTTAGTTTGGTGATGGATATTTATATGGCAATGTTGATGTATTTGGTCTTGGAGGTATAGATCTGCAACACTGCTGCTGCTGCTTTGATAATTATGGCAGAGCAAGTCCCGAGACCTGCTACGGCCTGTATATACACAGAAATGTCATCTGAGAAAGTAAATTTCTGCTGCTGCAAACATGATATATGTAACCCCCGTAGCAGATCTAACACAGGTGGAGCTGGGGTGGAGGAGGGTCTCAAAAAATGGGCTGCAGCTTAACAGTGTAAGACAATGCGGAGCATTTAAAACTGATGAGGAGCAAGCTCATTGGCTGCCGAAGTGGCAGCAACCAATCTCCTGCGCCATGTAGTTAATGACGGAGGAGCAGATAATATCAGCCTGCGCGCGCATAGGGTTTCGTGGCAGAATTTTCATTTCTTTCCCAGCACATGCAGCAGTTAATCCCATGACTTTATTCATTCATTCAACATTTTAATGGCCTTAAATTGTGTGAATTAAGACTTAAGAGACCCTTCATTACAAAATTAGCCAGTTGCACTATCGTTCAGCAAGTAGACCTTTTGCACATCCAAGAATCGCTCAATCTATGATATTGACGAATCCTAAAGGTGTGAACACAGACAGTGTCTCTCTTCCCTTCCTTCTCATCTCCTCCTCCAATATCCCGTGGGATCAGCCGACCATTTAAAATTGAATTCCACATCATCCCAAGAAGCGTCTTCTGTCCTCGGTGACAGATGCGGATGCTTTATTCTAATTGGCACCAAAGGCTGAATTTACTTAGTGAGCATGATCCGACTGCCGTCTCAGCTAATGATTATAATAGCACGCAGACACTTTGGGACTATAGCTTTCTGAATCTCTCTCCATCCTTCTCTCTCTCCCTCACAAACACATAATCCCACACTCTACCCCCTGTAGGCCAAGCTAACTCTCACATTTATAGCAGAATTGAAATCGTTTAAGCTATGGTCCAGGTTGCTGATATAAGCTCTAACAGCGTAACGGCCTCTATTACCAGCGGGAGAATTTGCAAGACATGACATGCTTTTTTATGTGCTTAAGACGTGACCCACACACATACCCAGTGCATATATATGTAAATGCGTTTGAGTTTGACACCCCGAGCACATAAACATGCCACGTCTTGTAAATATAGTCTCAATTTACTGCATCAAACCGAAATAACTATGTATATATTATGTCATTATATGGCAAATGCGTATGCCCTAATTTTGAATACTAAATGTGAAGATTCTGTCATCGTCACTCACAGTTATGCATGTTAAAATTTATGGACGAGTTATTTATTGCAGAATGATCAAGCTGTCGTTTTTTTTTTATTCGGTAAATGCTCTTTTTTTTGGGGCGGGGGGGGGGGGGGTACTGTTAAGTTGATGGATGACATTGAAAATGTTACAATATATAATAAAATAATTTAAAGCAACACCATTTGCAAGTAAAAAAAGAAAAAACACGATGCATTTCAGCCATTCATTTACACTCCAAGAGCTATTTAGGGGGTGTAAAACTAGGTTTCAATGTGATAAAACTTGTCAAAACATGTATGTCTACTGTTATGATCACCAGTAATCAAGCAGCTGCACATCACTTTTAAACAAACAGTTCACTATTGATTTACAAATCTCCCAGTATATGGACCACAAGTTCCAGTCATGCACAGCTCACACACACCTGTTCCTTATTGCGTTAAATTCACACACTCATGGCTGGGAGCTGCTCATGAACTGATTACATGGACTATACTGCATACACAGCATACACGCACATCTCTTTGCTGAGTCTTTTGTAATGTGAATGGGACGCTGGACAACGGAGGTGAAGATACAAAATGAAGGTTTATTAAGAATAGTCAGGCAAGCAACGGTCAACACAGGGCCAAACAGATATAAACAGGCAAATCCAGAATCGTGGTCATAAAACAGGTGGATGTTCAAAAGGCAGCAAGCAAGCCACATAATACAAACAAACAAAGCAAGGTTTAAACAAGGGAGGCAAGGCAAGGAAAGTAATATACACAATCAGTATAACAAGATGTGTGTGCGAGCTGTTTAAATAGTCCTTGAAATCAGTTCACAAGCAGCTTCAGCTGTGTCTGTATGTGTCATCACTGGAACTCAGAACAGGTGTGTGTGAGCGGTGCATGACTGGAACTTGTAGTTCAAAATGGCGAATTTGTAGTTTCGGTTGCGAAGTGTGTGTTTACCAGCGATCTGCACAGGCTGAATCGCTGGTGATCGTGACATTTACATTGTTAATCTACCCTAATATCCTAAAATGCTTAAAATCAAGAAATGTCTCTAGCGTCTTGTGAGTCTACAGTGAGTTATCTTCAAGTTTATTCATGTTTAGTTGCCATTTGAAAGACAGCAGGACTTTAATATGTAAGTTTAAGCAGATCAAATATTTTACATAGCTTAATGCTTTTGTTAAATACCAATGCTATCTTGCAGCAATTTGTAACTTTTTGATTTAGTGGCTATTCTGTTTGAATTCGTACAATATTATTCATACAATTTAGTATGATTTGCTTATTCCCCAATGACGGCTGGGTTTGGGGGCGGGGTTGGGTGCTACACCTCTTTTTAAAAATCGTACATTTCTGTACACCTGTACTCAGACGAATTCATATGAATTAGTCATTAAACACAAAACATTAAATAGTTACGTTTCCTTTTGAGATCAGGCTCGAAATACATAACTTAAAAAGACATTCTTTTGAATAAGTGGTTTAAATTATCAGCATTTTTTAGCTTGTTCTATCAAATTTCTTGTTGTAATCAAGAATTTATTACTACTTTGATCATAAATATATCAGTTTCTATTTATAAAATGAATTAATAGAATGATTGAATGAAATTATTTAATAGCATTAAAACAGACAATTTCATACAGTACATCACATTCAACTCAATAAAAACTAGCTCTTTTAAAAAGGAAATTGGACCTGTCACTATTACTTCTAATAATGCATTACTGCACATTAACAATATTTACATTTGTCCAACACTTGAATACTGAGTTGCTGTCATAACCCAACTTTGGGTCAAGCACAAACAAACCCAAAAGTTGGGTTAACAAGTCTGCTTTAGTACATTTAATAAAAAAAGAAACTAATTCATTATTGGATTTGTTTGTATTTGACCCACTATTGGGTTACACACAGAATCTTAGTCAGTCTAACAATTCCCAAGCCTACTGTTTTTTTTTTTTTTCAGCATGACAGATGTTATAAAAATGTTAGTATCACTTTATTTTGATGGTCCTTTTAACACATTTTGTTGAATTTAAATTACAAGGCATCTACATGCCAACTAATTCTCATGAGATTATAAGTAGACTGTTAGGTTGGGTTAGTGTAAGTTGACATGTACATACAAAGTCAGTTAACTGTATGTTGAAGGAGCAGTATCAGTAATCAGGCAACAAAATGTGCATCAGGGACCACCTAAATAAAGTGTTACCAAAATGTCAAGTGTAGAAGGACAGCAAGAATGGAAATGAAATGATTACTACCATCCTGAGAGGTAAAAAATATACAGGATCATTTACAGGAGAGAAAATATTTCTAAAATAGTGCATCTGACTAATACATAGACTAATATCATACATTCATATAATATTTGCTGATTATTTCAAGTCATTTCATCAGCACCAGCATCAATAATACTAAAGTCCAATATCAATATGATCAAATAATATCAGAAGAGTTCATCAGCATCAAAGGAAATCCACGACTTTAAGTTGCCGCAGCATAATGGATGTGACATATCATATTATGATGATCATAAACCAGTGGGTGATGCAAGACAGAAGGTCGGGGAGAGCAGTTGTTTATCCTTTTGTGACCTGCTCGCAGCTGAAATTTCTTCATGCTAGTTTCTAAATTGTATTTTTTCTATCAAATGTATTTTTTTATTAAGGAACATGGAGCTTTCTGCCTCGTAACGTTGATTTGAGATGCAGAACGTACTGTTTTGGAGGAGCGTGTTCATGAAATGTGCCACAGGTCTCTGCTTGTGAACTTGCGATAAACAGCATTTATTTTCCATTGGGGAATGATTAAGTCACACAAGCTAAACTTTAATTGAGGTTTGGACCTTTTATGCTGAAGACAGCAGACTGCAGCAGATTAAAGGTTAGGTTATGAACCAGCACCTGTAATCAAATGATTTTTCCATTGTAAAGGAAAAAGATAGAGAGATAAGAGGTACGTTTATGCTGCCATTTTCGACCTGCCTTCCCACATTATTTTACAGCACTGTAATCATTTTATGATTCAAGAGTCTCTCGGGGTGATAACATGTTAAATATGAACTTTCAGTAACACTTTAGTTTAAGTACCGATTCTCACTATTAACAAGTGGTTTATTACCTGCCTATTAGTATAATACAGACTGTTTATTAGTACTGATAAAGTACATATTGTGTTATCCTATTCTACATTCCTACCCAATAGCTAAACCTACATGTAAATAATATTGGGTTCAACGCAATTGATATGTGTTTAGACAACAAGAAGGAATTAAGTTAACTTTAAACTAAAAATAATTAAGTTGTCCTCAAAATCCCCAAGAATTGTGTTGTTTCAGCTTATTTTATATAAGTAATTTAGACAAACAGCTATTTTTTTTTTTGAGTGTAACAACCTTACTAACTATTATAAATTGCATATTGGAAGTTAAAATGTCGCTAAATTAACATTACATGGTTTATTAATAGTGAGACTTAAGGAATATTTTTACTACGCATAAATAAATAAATAAATAATTCAACAAAAAATATATAAATAATAAATAAAAATAAGCAAAAAATGTAAATTAAATTAAAAACATTTCAAACAAACAAATAAAATAAAAAACAAATAAATAAATACATTAATAAATAAGTAAAACAAACAAACAAAAATAATAAATAAACAAATAAATAAAAACTAAATAAATAAAAACAAACAAATAAATTAAGTAAAACAAACTAAATAATAAACAAATAAATAAAAAATATAAAAACAAACTAATAAATAAAACAAACAATAAATAAGCAAATAAAATAAAATAAAGAAAAAACAAATTAAATAAAAAACAAACTAACTAATAAATCAATAAATAAGTAAAACAAACTAACTAAAATAATAAATAAATGAACAAATAAAATTGAATAAAATGAAAAAACACTAATAAATAAAAAATAAAACAAATAAATTAATAAAACAAAAATAAACTAATAAATAAACAAAACAAACAACCAAACAAAAAAAATGAAATAAACTAATAAATAAATAAAACAAACAAACAAAATAATAATAATAATAATAATAATAATAATAAAATAATAATAATAATAATAATATATATATAGGCTCTTACATTCTTTGCGTCCATCCTTTATTCTTTAGGGCACAGAAGGAGAAGAAAAAAGTAATTCAGCCAAAATGTTAGCACTCCTGTCCAATGGACGAATATGAAATATGACTACAAATATGTTAGAACAGATGCTTTACAAAGGACTGAAAGCACTCAGCTCAACAGAAAGGCCTTGAAATCAATCAAAGTGGGCTTGGAAAGGGAAGTTAATTCCATGGTGTGCGAGAGCAGACGCATTAGGATAGAAAAACAGTTTCTTCTATTCGAGTGCTGCTTTGGGGGAATTTTTTTTACCAAGGACAACCTGTGCATTTTGCGGCAGGTTTGATTTATGCTTCAAGAGTCTATACAATCTAGAGAGTCTGTAAAGCCTAAAGTGTTAATGGTAATAAACTGTATGCTATGTGTGAGCAATATAAGTATTAGTTATTCCTAATTGGTTATGCTTTGCAGCGCAATAGCTAAGGATCACAAAAACAATTGAACAGATGTCAGCACAGATGTTTTCACATCATTTTGGAGTAAACACTCTAGCTTTCCGCATACAGTAGAGAATAGCTTTGAGGAAAAACATTTACTTCAACGCCAACGCGGGGAGAACATGCAAACTCCACACAGAAATGCCAACTGGCCTAGCCGGGACTCGAGCCAGCGACCTTCATTTGATATACAAACACACAAATCTATTACATTTTTCCAATAGCAATTTTTGTCGTTGCCCAATCAGTGTTAGCTAATTGTCACCGTGAGAACACACACCACTAACTGCATTCAATAAACCATATGCTCATTTCCAGCTAATAAAAGTGAAAATGCTCTGTAGTTTTAAGTAGACAAGTGTTGTGTGAAGCTTCCGTTCAAAAATAACTGCCCCCCGAGACACATTAAATGGAGTAAATAGAGTGACAACTTGCCCCCGGGCTGCCTTACATCACAAACCTTTTATAAATCCACTTGTGAAGACTTTTTGCACTTTGTTAGCTCATCATACACAAAACGTGCGGAAGCAGCCGCTGCTCTACTTGCGTTAAATGCTGGAGACCGAGAAGAGGAATGGAAATAAAGCGACTCCTGGGAGAGCGGCGAGAAGTGACCTGAACTGGCTCAGATACAGATACCCACTCTAAATGATGATGAGGACATGAAGAAGGAGGGGAAAAACACAGCATGGCCCACTTTCAGAGTGCATTTCATTCAGGATATTAGCGTAACCTGGAACTAAACTAGGTCTGCGAAAACTTGACAAACGCTAGATCCAACTGTTGTAGCATTACGCTCTCCCGGCTGTATGCGTTACAGTAGTGCTTTGCATTATTGATGCGCGTTTGGAGTCATGGTTTATTCAGGAAGCGCTGCATTGACTCATCTGCTCCGCTGAGAGGGGTTTTAACGATTCCTCATAGTGCTGTTTGGGTTACCGAACGCCGATCCAACCCATTGATCGTTAATCCAGCCCAAAAAAACTCAAGGTGTGGACTCCCTCCCATCGTCCCTCCCATTGTCACCTTCCCACACATCAAAATGTCGGACACATCACATGTCACACACACACACATCCAGCACTCCGCCGTAATGAGCTGCTCTAATTTCACAGCAGATGGAAAATGTCTCTTTTCTTGCTCGCTCTCGCCGACTGTGGCCTAGCATCGGGCAGGCCGTATCAAGTGATGGCGAAAGGGTGAAGTGGCTGGTGACTAGCTTAACCACAGTGGAAAAACCGCCTCAGCCCTCATCAATATTTCAGTCGTGCCTACTGAAAACCAATACCGGCCAACATATTCCATCTTGTCATTGGAAGAGCGGATCGAATGCCGTGCCTTGACATGCTAACATTGTCGCCTTACAAACGGTGATGTAAAGCCTGATGTATTATTCATGGTTCCTCCAGAGGAGGAGGCTGAGGGTTGACGAAGAAGAGGCCACGCAACGGAAGAGGTCAAGGAGAAGTGAGCGGAGAGATGATGAAATGAAAGAAGTCATTTTAGACACGTGCTTGCTGTGTCCCCTGTGGGTTAATGGTCTGAGGGATGTGAACCCAAATGCCATGGTAATTAGCGGGCCGGTTAACCGCTCAGTTAGGGCAGCGGTCTGCAGGTCGCCAACGTCATCTTGCTGTTGGGCTGGGAAATGAACAGATCTCCAGTTCCAGCCTCTGACGAACGGCATGGACGCTGTGCTATCAATTATTCAACAGGATTCTGCAATCAAATGATACATACATCAACTGGATAGAGTGCGCAACAGTATATATATCTTCCACCACAGATGTTGTGGTATTTGTGTCATATGTCACTGTGTGCATATATAGGCAAGTCTGCCAATGACATGTCATTTGAGAACGACTTTTACATTTTAATAACGTTTCTGAATTTAAAGGGCACCTATGATGAAAGTCCTCTTTTGGAAGCTGTTTGAACAGAACTGTGTGTAGGTATGGTGTGTCCATAGTCATATTAGAGTGATATAAAAACATTAAGTCTCTTTTTTAAATTCTCTGATGTTAAAATAGGATCCAAACCCCTCCCATTTTGAGGCCCACCGCAACGTGATGTAGGAGTGCAGTTTTCCCGGCCACCAAGTTGATTGACAGCCGCATATTAACACGAATCCGTAATAAAACGTATAATCATATCAACAAGACGGGACGTGCGCAAAGCAACTGGGATTAAAAGATCTGTTCAACGCTCTGTGATTATCAACCATCATCAAATGTGATTAAGAATGAGTTTTACAAGTTTAAAAAGTGCATGTTTGTAATCAATACTGTAAAATCGCTGTAATTCATTCCCACAGCCACATAGTGTTAGTACAATTACAAAAAGATGATTCAATCCCGATTTGTGGACGTTAAATCAGGTTTATTTTGTACATTAATATAACGGATGTCTATACAGCAGTGGATATTAACATGTATCCTGTCACATTTGCCGCGCAAAGTTAAATGCGTGCGATGTCTGTGTGTGAACTTTGTTACGACATTCCGTTTGACTCATTGTTGCAGAAAGGCTTGAATAAACTCCACGACTATTGCATCCAATAATCATTGGGAAAGTTCTTACTGTAGTATTTCTCACTAACGTTACGTAAGATCTTCTTCCTTTGTGTCTGTCACTGTGCTGTTTATCTGATGCAGCCGGAGATTGAGGCACATTCTGACAGGCACGTGGCAACGGTGGGCAGGGAGAACCAGCATTAAAGGCACACAAAACAAAAACAGCTACATTGTGTTTAGAGTAGAAAATCCAAATATTCTGGAAGTATAATAACTAATCTTATGGGTGTTTTAAGATGAAAGGTTACAGACACAATTTGGAGACACAAAAGACTTATCTTAAATCTTGAAAAAGGTGTAAAATAGGTGCTCTTTAAACTGAGGTAGATGACATAATCTAGATGTTTCAATTCAGTTTGAAACTAAATACATTCATATATACAGTATTTTTTTTAAATATTTCTTAAATGATGTTTAACAGAGCAAGAAAATGTTCACAGTATGTCCGATAATATTTTTTTCCTTCTGAAAAAAGTTGTTTGTTTTATATCAGCTTGAATAAAAGCAGTTTTAATTTTTTTTAAAAACGTTTTAAGGTCAAAATTATTAGCCCCCATAACCTGTATACATTTTATTCTATTGTCTGCAGAACAAACCACTGTTATACAATAACTTGCCTAATTACTTAATTAATTAATTTTGCCTAGTTAACCTAATTTTCCTAGTTAAGCCTTTAAATGTCTTAAAAAAATATCTAGTCAAATATTATTTGCTGGCGTCATGGCAAAGATAAAATTAATCAGTTATTAGAAATGAGATATTAAAACTGTGTTTAGAAATGTGTTTAAAAAATCTGCTCTCCGTTAAACAGAAATTGGGGGGAAAAAAAACAAAACGGGGCTAATAATTCAGTGGGCCTTTTAATTCTGACATCAACTGTACATAAAAAAAAATATATTTCCTCTCTGCACTTCTCTTATTATCTAATAAATTATCCAATAAACATATTTGCCTCTCTTGTAAATTGCTTCAATAATTAAATGCCAATGTAGATTAAAATAAAAACAGTAATGAAAGCTAAATAAACTGTTGTTGGCTTTTTTCTTTTAGTTTGTCTTATCTTTTTATGCTACATATGGGACATTTCTAGAAATAAATTAGTATTACTAATCAGTGTTCAAAATATAAATTCTGACCCACATATTCATAACAAAAAAAATGTATGTAACTTCACTATACCGTTAAAAAGTTTGGGGTCAGTAGGATTTTTAAATGTTTTAAAATAAGCTTCTCCTGCTCACCAAGGCTGTATTTATTTAATCAAAAATACAGTACAAATTGTACAATTGTGAAACGTTATTGCACTATAAAATAAATGTTCAAAGGTAGTTTATAATTTAATTTACTCATTTATTCCAGTGATTAATTTTCAGCTTCATTAGTCCCGTCTTCAGTGTCATATGATCCTTCATAAATCACTGTAATATTAATTATTATTATTATTATTATTAATAATAATGTAATAGTAATAAAAGCAATAATGACTAGAGTATTTATTTCACTTTAAACTACAAACAATAAGTAATAAATATTTAATAAATAAGTATTTAACTTTTTTTTTTTTTTACATTTAATAAATGTGGCCTTGATAAACAGAATTTTATTTTAAAAAAGCAACATGAAAAAAAATAAAAATAAAAAATGAACCCAAATTTTTGACCGGTAGTGTATATTTAATAATAATGGCTGATAAATTATTCGTTACCAAAAATGTGCAACACTGAATCATTTTAAAGAATTTGCATTCAATTTATATTTATTCAAACACAATTATGCACACTATTTAATAACCATCAGCTACATGACATGGTTATTTTATATTTTGCTAAGCAAAGAATCATTTTGCTTCATGTGAAAACTATTTCTAATCTCAACCATAAAGCTGTACATTAAAAGCATTTCCTGATGAATAAAGGCCTACAACGTTACTGAATATTGTAAACAAACTTCTTTTCTAAATTTAATTTCCTCTCATCTTCCAACTTAAAAGATTCCCTCAAAGACTATTTTATAACTTAGTCATAGACAGTGTGACGCACAAGGGGGATTTTCAGCCCCCTTTTTCATCTATAACAGATAAAGGGAATAAAAAAACAGAAAAAAAGCTCATGAATAAGAGAGGAAATGAGTGTATTTCTAGAACAGCAGACCGTTTCACCACACCCCTCTCTCTTCACCAGATGGTACAATCTACCAGCACTCAGATCAGCAGAATAACCCTTAGTCACAGTTGTCCAGATAATGACCTAAGCCCGACCCTCCCCATGCCTCAAACAGCTATTATTTACTGGCTTATCTTTGCTTTCTTTCCCATGAGGGCAAAGGGGCAGGTGGGCAGACTGGTGGCACAGAGGGACCGCTTTACTGTAAACTCCCTCCACTCATCACGGGCTGATTGTTCTGGCTTCCCCTTTTCCTCCCATGAGACATGAGTGTATGGTTAGAACAGATTTAGCCAAAGCTCGTACATGTGTTTGCATGCCAGTGCCGACTGTTGAACCAACACATGCACACAGCCATGTTGGAAAACAACTAAATAACCTCTAAAGAAAACTCACGAAGATGAGCTTCAATATCAGCGTCTCATTTCCCCGAACAAGACCTGTTTATTATCCGGGCTAAATCCTCAGTTGATCTCGATTTTATGAGCCCTCGTCCACTTTCGCAGCGGCTCTTACAGCTCTAATGGATGTTTGGCCCTCATAATGACTCCCATTTCATAAATATCATGTGCTCCTGCCGCAGATGTGGAGCCGCTCCAGACAGACAGCACCTTCTGTGTGTGTGTATGCTTACATTAGTAAACATCATGCGTGTCTGTGTGTGTGTGTGTGTGTGTTGACTTGAGTTATTGATGGGGAGAGTGACTGGAGTGTAAACAGGTTTGTAGATGTAATCATATTATATCTCTGTTTTTCCTTCCACTTTTACACTCTCGGTTCCTTTTCTTTCAGACAGACAAACCGCAAAGCGTGGAAAGCAGAAGGAAATTTCACCTGAAAATGACTCGTACTGTTCCAAACCAACTTTCCTTCTTGCATAAAACACAAAAGTAGAAGTTTAAAAGAATGTTTGAGCTGTCCATGAAAGTAAATAGTGACTATAAATAGGCTGTAAAGCTCCAAAATGATAAAAAAAACACCATTAAAGTATCAAACGACAGTGTGAAACACAAAAGTAGATGTTTAGAAGAATGTTTAAGCTGTCCATAAAAGGAAATAGTAACTATAAACAGGCTGTAAAACTCCAAAATGATTAAAAAAAAAACACTTCAAGTATCAAACGACAGTGTGAAACACAATAGATGTTTAGAAGAATGTTTAAGTCGTCCATGAAAGTAAATAGTACCTATGCATAGGCTGTTAAGCTCCAAAATTATAAAAACACCACTGAAGTATTAAACAACAGTGTGAAACACAAAAGTAGATGTTTAGAAGAATGTTCGAGCTGATCATGAAAGTGAATAGTAACTATAATTGGGCTGCAAAGCTACAAAATCATGAAAACACGATTAAAGTATCCAACAACAGTGTGAAACACAAATGTAGATGTTTAGAAGAATGTTTTAGCTGTCCATAAAAGGAAATAGTAACTATAAACAGGCTGTAAAACTCCAAAATGATTAAAAAAAAAAACACCAATAAAGTATCAAACGACAGTGTGAAAAACAAAAGTAGATGTTTACAAGAATGTTTAAGCTGTCCATGGAAGTGAATAGTAACTATAAATGGGCTGTAAAGCTCCAAAATGATAAAAAAAAAACACTTCAAGTATCAAACGACAGTGTGAAACACAATAGATGTTTACAAGAATGTTTAAGCCGTCCATGAAAGTGAATAGTAACTATGCATAGGCTGTTAAGCTCCAAAATTATAAAAACACCACTGAAGTATTAAACAACAGTGTGAAACACAAAAGTAGATGTTTAGAAGAATGTTCGAGCTGATCATGAAAGTGAATAGTAACTATAATTGGGCTGCAAAGCTACAAAATCATGAAAACACGATTAAAGTATCCAACAACAGTGTGAAACACAAATGTAGATGTTTAGACGAATGTTTAAGCTGACCACGAAAGTGAATAGTAACTATAAATAGACTGTAAAGCTCAAAATACTAACACTATTAAAGTATCAAATGACAGTTTGAAACACAAAAGTAGATGTTTAGAAGAATGTTCGAGCTGATCCTGAAAGTGAATAGTAACTATAATTGGGCTGTAAAGCTCCAAAATGATGAAAACACAATTAAAGTATCCAACAACAGTGTAAAACACAAAAGTAGATGTTTAGACGAATGTTTAAGCTGACCACGAAAGTGAATAGTAATTATTAATAGGCTGTAAAGCTCCAAAATTCTAACTACATTAAAGTATCAAAAGACAGTGTGAAACACAAAAATAGATGTTTAAAAGAATGTTTAAGATGACCACAAAAGTGAATGGTAACAATAAATAGGCTGTGAAGTTCCAAAATACTAACACCATTAAAGTATCAAACGACAGTGTGAAACACAAAAGATGTTTAGAATAATGCTTACGCTGACCACGAAAGTGAATAGTGACTATAAATAAGCTGTAAAGCTCCAAAATTCTAACACCCTTAAAGTATCAAATGACAGTGTGAAACAAAAAGTAGATGTTTAGAAGAATGTTTAAGCTGTCCATAAAAGTGAATAGTAACTATAAACAGGCTGTAAAGCTCCAAAATTCTAACAGCCTTAAAGTATCAAATGACAGTGTGAAAACAAAAAGTAGATGTTTAGAAGAATGTTTAAGCGGTCCATAAAAGTGAATAGTAACTATAAATAGGCTGTAAAGCTCCAAAATGATAAAAATACCATTAAAGTATCAAACAACAGTGTAAAACACAAAAGTAGATGTTTAGTAAAATGTTCAGTATGCTTGTTAAAGAGCTGGTTACAAAAACAAACCAATACACACTGTTTAATTACCAACAAGTCGTTCCAAATTTGTATGGATCTTTGTTATTTTGGAAAAAAAAAAAAGGTATTTTGGAAGAAAGCTAAAAACCGGTAACTATTAAGCATGAGAACAACTATTAAAGTCAATGGTTAGAGGTTTCAACATTTTTCAACATATCTTCTTTTTGTTCAACAGAAGAAAGAAATCCATAAATGTTTTTAAACAAGTAAAGAATGAGTAAATAATGAAACAGAACATTAGATATTTAGTAGTGCTCATGCTCATGTTGATCATATATATATATATATATATATATATATATATATATATATATATATATATATATATATATATATATATATAAGGAAATGGTGATCATAAAAAGGCTGTAAAGCTAAAAACAAAAGCTGCTTTGTTGACTGATGTAGTGACTGATGTAAGAAGTAAATCATTCTGACATGAGGGTGAGTAAATGATGACAGTATTTCTTTTTCTATAGCCTGAACTGTCCCTTTAATCATCACTAGGCATACACAGAGATGCACTAGAGATCCTTGTTATATTGCATTAAATAGAGCCTCTAGATCAGGGATGTCCAAAATCTGTCCTGGAGGGTCAGTGTCCTGCTAAATTTAGCTCCAACCTGCTTAAACACACGTGTCAGAAAATGTCTAGTATATCTAGTAAGAGCTTCATTAGCTGGTTCAGGTGTGTTTGATTAGGGTTAGAGCTAAACTCTCCATGACACCGGCCCTCCAGAACCGAGTTTAGACATCCTGCTCTAGCTGATCAAAAATACTATACTTTCTCTTATCTGGTCCAAAGTCACAAGGGACAACTACATACACAAACAGGTAGCGAGTCACAAGATAGAAGTTTCCATAAGCTCAAAGGGTGAATCACACAATGACTGTGTGACAAAAGTCACAAGGTCAAAGCTAAAGTTCATCTGGGAGTGAATCACAGACAAATAATTCCACTGGGAAGGGAAAATCCACACTGGAAAACTCTGTTTCCATTTCTTGATCCTAATATGGACAAAGCATTAATATTCCCACAGACGCAAAGAGTATTTGGATGTCATTATGAGAACATTTATTAACCAAAATGTTTATATAAATAATATAAACATTACGTATACATGCAGTCAACTAAACCAAATATTCAGAAAACAGATATAATTTATAGACATAAAATAGGACATTGTAGTTCATTAATCTAAGTGAAAATAGCTAAATAAAGTAAGATGTGACACATTATACCATCACATACATATAGTGAACTAAAACTGACATGTCATGAAGTAAAGAAGCTGCAGCGATGAAAATATTACAGTTGAATATTTTTGGTTGATTGTAATCCATATATGCTGTATATACTGTCCCTTTCTACCAACATTATCTGACAACTGAGATCTTTACATATTTTATAACTATTTCTAAACTATAGCAAACAAACTGTTATAATGCGTGTCTGTATCATTTTTGGTTTGGTACAGAAAAAAAGTTAAGAGAACACAAATTATTGATTGCCTGACTTTATTAGTGGTTTTATTTTGGTTTTATTCACAAAAGAACTGAACAATTTTTAGTCGGAATAACAAATTTTTCATTTGTTGTAACTAATAATCAGGGTTAGTTCAGCAAATATTGATTTGTTACCTGTTCTGAAGTTAAACCTTCTGAAAACATTTACATATAAACACAGCAAATGGCCATAAAAGAGCTGTAAAAGCTCCAACAATAATACAAATCACCATTAATGTCCCAAATGACTGCATAATACACAAAAGTAGATCTTTAGCAGAATGTCCATGCTGCTCATTAATATATAATGAAAGCAAATACTGATCATAGAAGATGATTCTAAAAATGTAATTTGTGTTGCGTTGTCTAAAACTGTATGAACGTCCGAAAACACATTATTTTAAGACAGTTTCATAGCAGTTCGGGACCAGAGGTGGGTAGAGTATCCAAAATCTATACTCAAGTAAAGGTACAAGTACTTGCGGAAATTTTTACTCAAGTAAAAGTAACAATCTTAAAAGTTACTCGAGTAAAAGTAAAAGTATTTCATAAAAAAAATCATTAGTTTACAAACAAACTCAAAAAGTAAAAAAAAGAAAGACACAGGTCTCAAACTCAATTCCTGGAGGGCCGCAGCTCTGCACAGTTTTGCTCCAACTCTAATCAAACACAGTTGATCTAACGCAATCTCAAGGCAATTTGTAACTTTTTGATTTAGTGGCTAATTTGTATGAATTCGTACGATCTAATTCATACAATTTAGTACGATTTGCTCATCACCCAATGACGGTTGAGGTTAGGGGTGGGGTTGGGTGCCATGCCTCCTTTTTACAATCATACTAATCGACTGAACTCGTACGAATTCGTACAAAATAGCCACTAAACAGACAAAACGTAAAATACTTACGTTTCCTCGTGAGATAAGTCTGGCTGCTCTAACTAATCAAGGTGTTCTAGACGACTAGAGACTATTAAGCATGCGTGAGTTGGAAGTGGTTGGAGCAAAAATCTGCAGAGCTGCGGCCCTCCAGGAATCGAGTTTTGAGACGCGTGGTTTGAAATGATGTCATTTTGATTTAGTTTGAATTATACCGCAGCCTTTATTGACTTAGTACAAATTAATAAATTAGCTACTATCTCATTTAGTACAATTTGCTCATCCACCAATGAGGGGTAGGTAGGGTGGGGTAGGGGTGGGGTTTTTTGAAAATCACGTTTTCATACAAATTAAATTGTATGTACTCGTACGAATTAGCCTGACAATATGTGCAATACTCATGTAAAATAGTTACGTGCAATAGTTACGTTACCATGCGGAAGAGACTAGTTATTTTGTGGTGAAAAAGAAAACTGTTCTACATTGGAAGAAATGTCATCAGTACTACATCTTACTCAAACTCTAAACTATAAAACGTAAATCCTTTCTTTTTCCGTGTGGAATTACCGTGCATCATGCATGAATTCCTCGAAGTTGACCTTAGATTTCTCATGTTAACTACAGGAACCTGATGTGCACATGCAGCAAAAACAAAGAATGCCTGGTGTCAAGTGCTCCAAGTGGCCTGAGAAGGGAACGAGAGGGACAGACGGGCAGCTGTTGGGAGTTGCCCACTTCTGATGCGGAGCTCCAGGTGGTGCGAAAGACAGCTGTGGAAACATTGAGGGAAATCCCACTGGCTTTTAGGGAGATTTCCCTCCAAACTCTTCTCAAAGACAAACACTGCGCTGCTGGACTCGTTACGAAATGAGTGTTCCGCATGAGTCACATGAAGAGCCGGGCATGTGTCAGAATGGAGAGCTGACCTTTACAAGAGTGTGAGCTAATTAACAACAACTGTCAGAGACAATGATGGATGAAGAGCAACATTTCTGTCGCTAAATAACGTGAGGAATTCGGGTTATGCTGAGGTAAGCAGTTCCCTTGCATGGCGGCGACCCTGACAAACCAGATTCTTGGTGGAGAATGTAATATAAACACACACGTGCAGACAGTTTTGAAATTCAGAGCTTGGCCATGCGAGATACAACAAGCTCGATAAGGAGATAAGAGTGGAATGGTGGAAAATTTTCGACCACTTTAAAAGGACAATAGATTAAAGAGGTCATTCGGTTGGAGAAATGTCAATGTACACATTATTTATACATCAGCAGATATAATTAATTTTTAAATAAACAAATAAATAAATATGTAAGATTGTAAATGATGAAACTGCCCCCAATATGTCAATGATAAATCATAATTAGAAACTGTAAAAAAAAGTTGCTTTATTTGTTCATTTATCCATCACTTATCTGTCTTTATTTATATATAAAATGTCATAAAGATTTTTTTTCATCACGTGTTTCTTTTTTTATACCACAAAAAACATGCACTGTGCTAGGGTTGCACAATATATCATTTTTAGCATTGATATTGCAATGTGCACGTCCGCAATATTCACATCGCAAAGATATGCAATGTCCAGTCTGAATTATAGTTCACCAGAAGCTCCAGAAGTGTTTTTAATCACTGTATTTATATGGAATTTATACAAATTATGCAAAAAAAAAAAAAATGCTTTTTTTCATTTCAAAGCGAAAATAACATTATATAACTTACCCCACTCGCAGATATGTTTGCTTGTTTTAAGGAAAAAAATCTAAATTTTTGCTCCATTTCATCTGAATTTTAAAATAATACAATATTTTATTGCACTGCGTTTATTAGATTTCTATAATTGACTACTGTTAGACTCACCAGAAAACCGCCATATAGAGCTATTCAACTTGTCTTGTGATTTATATTTATTGCAGAAAAAATAAAATATTGTAATATCAGATTTTTCCAATAACTAGCAGCACTACAATGTGGAAACATTTTAATGATTATTTTCATAAGATGATATGATGATCATAACAAATATGAGTGTCCAAGAAAAATCAATAAATCAATCAATCAATCAATCAATCAATCAATCAATCAATCAATCAATCAATCAATCAAATCAAATCAAGCAAGAAAGCAATATTTTTTAAATAATATATTTTTAAATAGTTTAAGGATTACTATAAAACCTGTCAAACTAACCTAAAGAAAAGCTCTAATTTAGTGATAATGCTTAAAACATTTAAATGAAAATGTTATTTTTAACTATTATCATGCGTAATAATAATAAAAAAGCTTTCGAATATACTTAAAGATATATTCTTATTAATCACATTTTAACTAATAAACTTCTTGGAGTATCACTAAACAAAAAAATAGTGTGTGCATAATGAAACGAATATACAAATTTGTAATAAATATCACTTATCACATTTTAATATCAGAACAGCAGTGTAACACAGACATTATTAATGTAATGTAATGTGTATTTATGTAGCGCATTTATTGTTTATGGCCATACAACCAAAGAGCTTCGCTATCATGAGGGGGGTCTCCCCACGCCACCACCAGTATGCAGCATCCACTTGGATGATGCGAAGGCAGCCACAGATCAACGGCGCTAGTGCGTTCATCACACACCAGCTATTAAAATGGAGAGATAGTGATAGAGCCAATTCGGTGGATGGGGATGATTGGGAGGCCATGATGGGTAAGGGACAATGGAGGGTATTTGGCCAGGACACCGAGGTTACACCCTTACTCTTTACAAGAAGTGTCATGGGATTTTTAATGACCACAAAGAGCCTCATCCGAAACTCACTGAAAGTATAGTGTCTCCTTTACTATACTGGGGTATTAGGATTCACAGAGACCGCAGGTTAAGCTCCCCCTGCTGGCTTCACTAACACCACTTCCAACAGCAACCTTGTTTTCCCATGTGATCTCCCATCCAGGTACCGACCAGGCTCAGCCCTGCTTAGCTTCAGTGAGAAACCGGTATTGGTGTGCAGGGTGATATGGCTTTGGCATTAGCTGAGACAAAAGTGAAAAAAACAAGTGCGAACAAACAGATTATCAGTGTGTATCATAAACACACACAAACAGTTGTGGTTCTGAGCATGGACATGTGCTAGACGAGCTCCACAGGGAAGAACCGGGAGAACCCTCAGCTGGAAATGTCAACTCTTGATCCAAAATCTCTTTCCAAGACTGCTGTGGTTGTACTTGAAGATATTAAAAGAACTCATCCGGCTCGTAAACCAGACCTGAGTCACATTTCAGAGTTGTGTAAGGCTTTCACCTTTTAGGGGATCCCCTTTACTAGCAGTAACATGAAACGTCACTTTTCTAGAGTCCTGGGAATTACAGACGTACACAGACATTCCCGTTTGGATCTCTTCAAAATAAAATATCAAACGTGTGGTTATGACATATGGAAAACTTTATCAGGGTCCGACCTCTTCCCATTTCAAATGAGAAACTCAATCTCAGCAGCACTTTATGACAATTAATTTTAGTAGACAAACACTAAGACTAAAACTTTTGATCTAAAACATTTTCGATAACTGAAATAAAAAATAAAAATGAACAATAAAAGAATTATAAAAATAAAGATTAGAAAAAAGTAATAAATTTTTTTCATTCATTCATTTTCTTTTCAGCTAAGTCCCTTTATTAATCTGGGGTCGCCTCAGCGGAATGAATTTTTATGCAGCGGATGCCCTTCCAGCCGCAACCCATCTCTGGGGAAACATCCACACACACTTATTCACTCTCATACACTACGGACAATTTTAGCTTACCCAATTCACCTGTACCGCATGTCTTTGAACTGTGGGGAAACCGGAGCACCAGGAGGAAACCCACGTGAATATAGGGAGAACATGTAAACTCCACACAGAAACGCCAACTGACCCAGCCGAGGCTCAAACCAGCAACCTTATACTGTGAGGCGACAGCATTAACTACTGCGCCACTGCGTCGCCATACAATTATTTTTAATCAAAATGTTTTTAGAATTAATAACCACTTATTCTTAAGCACTTAATCTGACCAGTGGCTGTTTATTACGGTCCTCAACCTCTGATGAATTACTAAATTTCGAATTACTAAAACGAAATAAATAAAAACTAAATAGAGCTGCGTTTACAAAACTAAAACTAAACTATCAAATCCAATAATGAAAGAAACAAAAACTAAACTAAAATTTAAAGACCTACCCCCTGCTGACAAAGTCCATAATTTGCTATTGGTGTAGAGTTTGTCACTATTTTCTCATTTGTCTCGTTTTGACTGCTATGCATCATAAATTGTGGAAATAACCCATCAAAGGTTTCAAGACCACACAGAATATGACGTAAGTCACCTTTCGCTATTGACCTACTGTTGTTAAACAGGAAAAAAAAAACATTTTACAAGTAACTTTTGTTCTGAATCTTAGACCTTATTCTTGAAAGAAAAATTTACCAATGAAATGGTCCGAAGCACCGAAGAGAGGCTAGAAAAAATCGTGAAGCTCTACATTATTATTTATATTATTATTATTATTATTATCATTATTATTATTATGTTTTAATCGCTTTTCATTCAATGAGCCAAACTCTGACTGGGGAAAGTTGAATGTGCTGGCCAGTTTGTTATTTATTTAATAAGTAATAACAGGCAACATTTTTTTTCTAATGATATCTGATGTAAAAATAAGTGTTTTTTTCCCCCATATTCTTTATTACAAGTCTTTAGGAAACGTTTTGATACACAAAAAAGTTATGACCACCATCCAACAAGCTAACCCAGCTAAAATAGTGCTTAAAATGGCTAAAACGAAATAAATAGAAAAGAAAAGAACTGTGTTTACAAAGTAAAAACTATACTAACAAAACCTTTAATGAAAGAAACTAAAACTAAACAAAAATTTACAGCACATTTAAAATGAGCACTAAAACAAACACTAATCCAAAAATGCTAAACTATAATAACCTACAAGCAAATCTTTTACAAAATCATTGTATTCACTACAGTCTCTGCACTTGTACTGCATCCCAGACACCATTATTTTAACCATTTCTAAAAGATGAATCACTGTCTGAGCATCTAAGATTAGGCATGGATATAAACACTACATTCATGATTTTCAACAGCATCACAGCACACTGTTAGAGTATATTAGTCTCATTTGTTGTTTACTTCTGGCATCTGATAGAGCGCTTAGACCCAGAAACTGTGACGTGTGACGTCAGACTCAACAAGCAGATAAAAGGGTCTTTTTCTCCCTCTCTTCTTATCAGAGTCCAGTTTTGGTGTCTCTAAGGACTGAAAGGTTCAGTCTGACAGGCTTTTATTAACAGTTCCTCCAGTCTTAGAAACCCCACAGTGATCAGAGCGCTGTTATAAATGGAGCCCAGCTAAGGCCAACTGAGCGACCTTCCTTTTTTTTAAAAGAAAGAATACTTACATTCACACATTCACTCATTCAACGGGAGGGAAAAGGGATATAGAAATAGAGATTTGAAATGACTGAAGACATAAAAATGCACTAGCCTGACCTTTTGAGCGACATCGCTAGTGCATTGTGGGCCACTGGAGGAAGCACAGCTTAGGCAGGCAGATAAGGTGCTAATGTTGCACAAGACAAAAGAATGGATGTTATGAAACGCTCCAACAAATAAGAGCGCCGATGACAAAGAAAAAGAAAAATATGGAGTCAATTGTTTGAATGCCAGCTTGGAGACCTTTTCCGATCCCATCTCCAGCTCTCTGACACTTCATGTCCTGTCAGTTCCGACTGTCGTCATAAAGACAAAAATAGGATATATAGAACCTGAGGACTGACTTGCAGTCAACAGATTGTTCAGTGCTTAAATGGGAAAAGCTGCAGTTTTTTCGGTGATGTTTGAAACTTCAATCTGAGAAAAGGCAAACATTCTAGGTCGTTTATAGGTTATTGTGGTGAAAATGTTTCTAACGTGGTGCACAGATGGCCAAACAATGAAACGTCGACCAGTTGTGTCGTCCACAGCTGCCAAAAGAGAACAGAAACTATTGAGCATTGTTCACAACGACTGCAGGTCCACAGTTCAACCAATCACCAGCGGGTACAACAATGGTGACCAGTTCAGCCTTCTGTACAGCTGATGGTCCAGATGGGTCGCCATGCCAACTAAAATACATCATCACGATCACAAAATGTATGGGAACTTGAGGACCTACTGCTGACATTATGGTCCTATATACAACAGGGGACACACCGCCAGCATCATTCCTTGCTATGTGGGTCCAGTTAGTTTGTGTTTATTATGTAATGGTGCATAATGCTATCCCAGATAGCATACAAATGTGGGCCACTTTAGGCAGTTATGCGGCACTGGTGGTCTTCCTTCGGCCCAGACAAAATGAGCCCAGACAAAGTGAGCCTGAATTGGCCCAAAGATTCCAATTCATACATCGGCCATTTGAGGCAAATATTTGGCACTTATGGCAAAATGTAATCTGAATGTGAGCCTAATGTGGTCCATGTGGAAAATGGGCCATATTAGGCCCAAATGATGGAGGACAAATGTGGGCCACAGTTAGCAAAAATGTGGCATAGTCATTAAAGTGTAATCTGGGTCTCAACCCAAAGTGGTCCACATGTGTAGGTGCAAATGTGGCCCAGTTTTTCTTAAGACATATGTGGGCCACTTTTGGCAAATATTCAGCACAGTAAGCTCTGACTAAAGCGGCTGTGAGCCTAAAGTGGCCCTGAAAAAAATATGGCAAATGTGGCCCAGTTAATTTAAAACATATGTGGGCCACTTTTGGCAAATATTCGGCTCAGTAAACTCTGGCTAACGTGGCTGTGAGCCTATAGTGGCCCAGAGAAAATATGGCAAATGTGGCCCAGTTATTTTAAAACATATGTGGGCCACTTTTGGTAAATATTCGGCAAAGTAAACTCTGGCTAATGTGTCTCTTAGCCTAAAGTGGGCAAGAGAAAATATGGCAAATAGGGCCCAGTTATTTTAACACATATGTGGGCCACTTTTGGCAAACATTCGGCACAGCATACTCTGGCTAACGTTGCCCAGAGAAGATATGGAAAATATGGTCCAGTTATCATAAAAAATATGTGGACCACTTTTGGCAAATATTTGACAGTAAGCTCTGGCTAATGCGGCCGTGAGCCTAAAGTGGCCTAGAGAAAATATGGCAAATGTAGCCCTGTTATTTTAAAACATATGTGGGCCACTTTTGGTAAATATTCGGCAAAGTAAACTCTGGCTAATGTGTCTCTTAGCCTAAAGTGGGCAAGAGAAAATATGGCAAATAGGGCCCAGTTATTTTAACACATATGTGGGCCACTTTTGGCAAACATTCGGCACAGCATACTCTGGCTAACGTTGCCCAGAGAAGATATGGAAAATATGGTCCAGTTATCATAAAAAATATGTGGACCACTTTTGGCAAATATTTGACAGTAAGCTCTGGCTAATGCGGCCGTGAGCCTAAAGTGGCCTAGAGAAAATATGGCAAATGTAGCCCTGTTATTTTAAAACATATGTGGGCCACTTTTGGTAAATATTCGGCAAAGTAAACTCTGGCTAATGTGGCTCTTAGCCTAAAGTGGGCAAGAGAAAATATGGCAAATAGGGCCCAGTTATTTTAAAACATATGTGGGCCACTTTTGGCAAACATTCGGCACAGTAAACTCTGGCTAACGTGGCCCAGAGAAGATATGGAAAATATGGTCCAGTTATCATAAAAAATATGTGGACCACTTTTGGCAAATATTTGACAGTAAGCTCTGGCTAATGCGGCCGTGAGCCTAAAGTGGCCTAAAGAAAATATGGCAAATGTGGCCCAGTTATTTTAAAACGTATGTGGGCCACTTTTGGTAAATATTCGGCAAAGTAAACTCTGGCTAATGTGGCTCTTAGCCTAAAGTGGCCAAGAGAAAATATGGCAAATAGGGCCCAGTTATTTTAAAACATATGTGGGCCACTTTTGGCAAACATTCGGCACAGTAAACTCTGGCTAACGTGGCCCAGAGAAGATATGGAAAATATGGCCCAGTTATCATAAAACATATGTGGACCACTTTTGGCAAATATTTGACACAGTAAGCTCTGGCTACTGCGGTCGTGAGCCTAAAGTGGCCAAGAGAAAATATGGCAAATGTGGCCCTGTTATTTTAAAACATATGTGGGCCACTTTTGGTGAATATTCATTGCAGTAAACTCTGGCTAATGTGGCTCTTAGCCCAAAGTGGCCCAGAGAAGATATGGAACATAGGGCCCAGTTATTTTAAAACATATGTGGGCCACTTTTGGCAAACATTCGGCACAGTAAACTCTGGCTAACGTGGCCCAGAGAAGATATGGAAAATATGGTCCAGTTATCATAAAAAATATGTGGACCACTTTTGGCAAATATTTGACAGTAAGCTCTGGCTAATGCGGCCGTGAGCCTAAAGTGGCCTAAAGAAAATATGGCAAATGTGGCCCAGTTATTTTAAAACGTATGTGGGCCACTTTTGGTAAATATTCGGCAAAGTAAACTCTGGCTAATGTGGCTCTTAGCCTAAAGTGGCCAAGAGAAAATATGGCAAATAGGGCCCAGTTATTTTAAAACATATGTGGGCCACTTTTGGCAAACATTCGGCACAGTAAACTCTGGCTAACGTGGCCCAGAGAAGATATGGAAAATATGGCCCAGTTATCATAAAACATATGTGGACCACTTTTGGCAAATATTTGACACAGTAAGCTCTGGCTACTGCGGTCGTGAGCCTAAAGTGGCCAAGAGAAAATATGGCAAATGTGGCCCTGTTATTTTAAAACATATGTGGGCCACTTTTGGTGAATATTCATTGCAGTAAACTCTGGCTAATGTGGCTCTTAGCCCAAAGTGGCCCAGAGAAGATATGGAACATGTGGCCCAGTTATATTAAAACATATGTGGACCACTCTTGGCAAATATCCGGCACAATAAGCTCTGGCTAATATGGATGTGAGCCTAAAGTGGCCCAGAGAAAATGTGGCCCTGTTATTTTAAACATATGTGGGCCACTTTTGGTGAATATTCGGTGCAGAAAAAGTGATCAGGAGCGAACCACCCTAGAGCCATCATTACATTCAGTGTGTGGTCTGGATGTAAGTGTAGGCCAGATCTGGGCCAGAATAAAAGCAAACTGTGTCCCAGAATAGGGTCAGTTTTGGTTCATTTGGTAGAATTCTGGCTGATATGTGGTATTGCTATGGCTTAATTGTGGCCCACATCTGGCAAACAGGAGCAGACCGCCCAAGTGCCATCATGTGGGCCAGATGTAAGAGTCTGGTGTGGGCCGGATGTAAGAGTCTGGTGTGGGCCGGATTTGATCCACATGAATTTTGCTAGCTGGGATATATTTATTATTTAAAATTTTTCTTTATATACACAAATATTTTATTTATATGTTTTGAGGAGTTAGGCTAGAACACATTTTCAACCTGAACTAACCTTTCTTCATTATTAAAAATACCTGATATTTGAAAAGGCATTCTTTCAATAGCCTAAACCCTTTTTATTTACATATTTCTACATGATCCTCTATGATTTGGTTTTAACTAAACAAAAACAATATTCAAAACCGCTTAGAAAAATGTTCTTGTGATATTAAAACAGTTACCATCCTTCAATTCCCTGACCAATATTGATGACAAACACAAGTTAGGTAACCCTGCTCAACAAACAAAGATGGAACTGCATGTGGAAAAACAGCGATCAAACAATAAAACACAACAACACACTTTAGATGAAGAGCTGAATGCATGTCTAAAATGTTTACACAGCACTAACAAAGCGCTGGAAGGTATTTAATGGTGTGTGTGTACGCATTCACCTCCATGCTGGTGTGGCTTTGGCAGAAAGTCAGTGGGAGCTAAATAAAGCAAGCATTATTCTCCACTGTCACAAACACACACACACACACACACTGACCCTCTGACCCTGCCTGCCACACTGTATCTGGGGTCTTTTATCATTTAGACAAGACTAACTTCCAGACATACCAGTGAGAGACACTGCATGTAGATGGTTTCTAAATCATCAACGTCAATAACGGCGATATAAAAGAGAAAGTCAAATGTAGAATGGCAGCGTGACTCATCCTGCGTTTATTGTGTGTGAGGCAACACTGCAGACTATCTTTTTTGTCTTGCAAATAAGAGGCTTTTTCCCCCCCCCCAGCACAGTGCAGTGCAGTGTGTGAATAGATCCGCACACACCTGTGTGTTAGTCACGGATCACACACACACAAATACAGACAATGTCATCTGCCTTGTTGCCAAGCTCACCTCTATTATGCTTTCAGGGCATCTTATCATCAGGCTCAATGATCAATGGTAATAATTAGTCACAGCATGGAAAGATTAGATGATAAACAGAACATTAGATACAAAGTTCAACAGGGCTGCAATCTGCCAATCAACAAAGAATGACACTTTAAAGAGCTATCATCTTCCTAATCAGTACAGAGAGTATACAGTCTATATTGTCTGTCTGTCTGTCTGTCTGTCTGTCTGTCTATTTATGGTTGAAAAAAAAATGTAAATAAAGTATGGAAAATGTAGTTTGAAACAGATTCCAAATAAATATACTCTCGCATTCAAAGGTTACATATTACAACACTGTTTTGGTTTTTGCATCACAGCATTTTTAAGTAAACTAAGGCCATATAAAAGAATACAACAACTACTATTATTATAACTAAGGCCAGACGGAATCTGCCAATTTTTGCGGAATGATTTTGGGAGTATCATAACTAAAACCTTAATATATGAAATAAAAGTAATACCTTTTCAAACTTCTATTGAATGTTTATAATGCAAATCCAATTAGATCCACTTTATTTTAATAAACAAAGAAAGTCTCTCATATAATATATCTACTCAAAGACAGAAAATATTACTTTACAAACTGTATCGTGAATAAATCATATTAATATTTTCATATTAGTCAACAATATTACTGAAATTAATATAAAAACTGAACAAATATAAATTTACACACATTTACACAAGTAAATAAACAGAATCAATGATGGGCTAAAAATCTGCGGAAATCTGTGGAATTCTACGCGCGCAGATTCTGTGTGGGCCTAATTATAACATACACAAAATACTATTAATACTAAAACAACTATTCCAACGTTATCTTGCAGCAACTTTGTAACTTTTAAATTTAATGACTAATTCATATGAACTCCTCCAATGACGGTTGGGTTTAGGGGTGGGGTTTGGTGCCACGCCTCCTTTTTAAAATCGTACATTTTTGTACGACTGAACTCATAAGAATTAGCCACTAAACTGACAAAATGTAAAATAGTAATGTATACGTACGTATGGTACATTCTACATTTGTCATTCTACATCATACATTTTTACTTTTTTAAAAATTGTGACAGGGCCTGACCTTTAGCTTGTCTTCCTCAACAAATTATACAAAAACAAGCATAACATCTTACAACCCAATGATAGAACGCATCCTTGATCACTGTCAGCTTCTCCTCCATCAAATGATGTCCCTTTGAGTCATAGCCTTAAACTTGTTATGCACACATTTTATGTTAAATCTAAGGCAAATGTGACAAGGACTGACAGAAACATGTGGACAATTGTAAAAAAAATGGTATGATTTAATAGCAGTATTTATTTGTATAATTTATTTATAATTTCATGTTTTTAATCAATTGATGTGAATGATAGCAACTTAAACTCGTCATTTCTTAAGCATTTTTTTTTCTTCTAAATAACAGTTTTTAGCATTACAAAACTATTAAAGCTGTAAGTTTAATTTGGCTGAGGACAAGTACAACGACGGGGTTTTTACATTTATAAAGTGTTTTTAATACAGAACAAAAATCTAAGAACCAAATGAATGACATTCCTTAACAGAACAACCTTCACAGAAATCAACCATCATTTTAAACATTTTTGGGATGAAATACTTTTATTCGCTGTATTTATATTTTTATTTCAGAGACAGATAATGTACGTTTCTGGTAGAATGTCCCATATGTGTGTGTGTGTGTGTTTGTGTCAATACTAGTTTAAACAAAAACAAATTAAGTAAATGAACAAATAGACAGATACATTTTTGAAAAGATACTTTTATTTAACAATTTTATCTTTCTTTTTTTTTGGCATTAATTTTTCCATGAAGATATTTAACCCAACATTCTACGAATGTTTAAAAAGAAAAGATTTAGAAAATATTCTTAACCCTACCAAAAAATTCTATTTTAATGACCGTTCACTGAATAGTTCTTTGAGGAACCATAAATAGAAGATCAATTCCGTGGCATTACTATGTATCCAACTTTTGGAACATTTACTTTAATACCATTCTGAAGATTCTTCAAATATCGTTGGTTAAGTGAGGAACATTTAACATCCAATAAACCTTTTCTATCTACAAAAAGGTTCTTTAGGGTGCTTTCACACCTGTGAATCAATTCATTAGTTCAAAATAAGGATTAAAATTGTTACAATGTTGCTCTTTGTTCTTGATGCGGTTCGCTTTCACACGGCTAAGTATCTACCAAAATAACTAAAACAAGTCTCGTGTGAGTAAAATCTCCTCAAATTGGTCAGAGTTTCACGGTTTATTTTGCAGAGTCCCCCCACTCAGCGGTCATGCCGATTTATACCGATGAGCAATAAGACATTATAAGCGAAAAGCTGTGCTTTCATTTTGAATGGTGACACCCACAGACGTCGTCACTAACTATAGAGCAGAGGTAAGACTTTCTCAAACATAGCAGGTGATTTATGCATTATAGGCTTTACATTATAGAGAGAAATACCAGATAAACTAAGAATGCTGTAAGTTTAAACAGCTGTTGTTAATAGTTCAGCATGCTTTCACTTTCTATATCCATAATACACTGTGATATAGTCGGGCTCGGATCGTATCGCTTTCTCACTACAATCGATCCGCTCCAGAGTTCATTTCAATCTATCCGAGACCACCTCATTCAGGTGATCTCGGACAAATTATTTTGGAGTGGATCAGAGCGCGATTGCTAAAGGCCAAATGAGCCGCGCTAACTGGGCAAACGAGACAGGTTCAGAAACAAAAGTCTAGGATCTGAAAGCACCCTTGGACTCTTAAATGTTCTTAACACTAAGAAATAACTTGATTCATCTAAAAACTCCAGTGAATGGATCTTGAAATATTTTATGCCATCAATAAAAGGCCACTTTGAGACCTTTAATTTTGAGAGTCTTGTTCAGAGTCTAAATTGCTTTCATAGAAACGAGGGAAAGAAAGAAAGAAAGAAAGAAAGAAAGAAAGAAAGAAAGAAGACTGCAGCAGTAATCAGTGGAAAATACATTACGCATATCTGCACAAGGCAACTCATAAGTCAGATAGCAGCTCAATAAAAACACTGATTATGAAGGCATTTGAGCTGAGCACAGGACAAACAGTCGACATCAGAGTTTCCAGACACACATTATCTGTCACAATCTGTTTGAAAACACTGTAGTAAGGTAACCATGGATTCTGTGAGCACAGCTACTTGGTAAGGTGTACCAATAATGGATGATACATTTGAAATGTCATTTTAACCTGCATGTATCATAAAGGTAATTCTCATGTGCAAGATAAAATAAACACTCTTCACACAATCACATGCTGGGTTAATTATTTACTTTAAATTTAAATTCTTTTTTTAACCCAGCTGTTGTGCTTGTCAATATTTCTCAAAGTATTATTTGGAGTGTCTTCATGCACATTTTTGACTATTTTGGCTATTTTTGTGGAATATATGAAATGTACTCTGAATAGATTCTCTAAAATGCACTCTGAAAAACACTGAATTCTAATTCAATTTAAATCTGAATGTTAGATTTAAACTACAAGTAAATTGAAACAATCCAACTTAAATCAGAATGGAAGAATCAAACAGAAAATCTAGATCAAATGATCTCAAATTAAAAAGTCATCTTAATTAGATTTAAATGAGGGAATTAAAAAATATAATTGAATTTAACCTTAAACTTAATTTGACCATTTAAACTGGAATAGCGTGATTGAATATAAATGCACTTTTAATTTGAACTGAACTAGATGAAAGAGACATTCTACCAGAAGCGTACATTATCTGTCCCTGAAATAAAAACATAAATTACAGGGAATAAAAAGTATTTTATCCCAAAAATGTTTAAAATGGACTGATAGTTGAGCTCTGTGAGTTGTTCTGTGAAGTAATATGTCATTCATTTGGTTCTCAGATTTTATTTCTTTATTAAAAACCCTGTACAAACGTACAAACCCTGTCATTGTGCTCGTCCTCAGCCCAATTGAACCTACAGCTTTAATGGTTTTGTAATACCTAATTATTATTAACTATTATTTAGAAACAATACTTTAGAAATAGCAAGTTTAAATTGTTTTCATTCACATCAACTGATTAAAAACATGAAATTATAAATAAATTATACAAATAAATACTACAAATATATTATACAAATTTCTGTCAGTCCTGTCACATTTGCCTTAAGTTTAACATAAAATGTGTGCAATACATCTTTAAGGCTATGACTCGAAAGTGACATCATTTGATGGAGATGCTGACAGTGATAAAGGATGCATTCTATCATCGAATTGTAAGATTTTATGCTTGTTTATGTATGATTTTCTAAGGTTGACAAGATTAAAGGTTAGGCCCTGTCACATTGTTTTGAGTGGAAATGTACATTTCTGGTGGAAGGTTCCTGAAAAGTGATCAGAAGAATCAAACAGAAAAGCTGTTTGAATTTAGACTGAACAGAAATTCAATTTACATCCAAAGTAAATATGAATGCAACAATCAAATAGAAAAGATATTTAAATATAAAATTAACCTGAATGAAATTTCAATCGACATTAAAACTGAGTGGAAGAATCAAGTATAGGCACAGCACAAATCCTACAATTCCAGATATACTACTTGTCTACAAAACTCAGCATATTCAGATGGTAGGAGTGTGCTCACCAAACAACGATCTTCCTTTTCAGGTTCAATGGCGTCATTTCATCGGTGATGTCACGGAATCCGGTTGTCACTCTAGTTTAACATTGATCTGTATGTGTGAACGCAACATGTTTGAAATTCCAAATCGAGACTGACAACCATATTCAGCTGCTGTGTGAATGAAAGCACTTCTAAACACCCCCAGCTGAACCCCATTAAAATAAAGTGCTGTAGGAACAGACCATTAAGTTGATCTGCTATGCCTCTGTCTCTCTCGTTTTCGCTCTCTGTCTATCACTTTCTCCATCTGTCTCGAACAAACACCCCTTACTCTTTAACAACATGCAGTGGCCTCTATAAATGTAGGCAACTTTGGTAAGTATGAGCACTGACGTTTTAGTTTTTGGACAAGAGTAGAGGCTTTGCTTGAAATCTTTCAGACACGCTATGGTGATGCTGGATTGTAGTTTTGGAGACTTTCTGACAACAAAACCCAACCTCTGCAATCATGGGTGCTGATAATTTTGGCACACATAGATAACAAACACACACATACAATCATTACAGTTGAAATCAGAAATTTTCACAGTCTGATAATATTTTTTCATCTGGAGAAAGTCTTATTTGTTTTATTTTGGCTAGAATAAAAGCAGTTTTTAATTTTTTAAAAAACATTTTAAGGTCAAATTATTAGCCCCTTTAAGCTTTTTTTTTTCTTTTCTCAATGGTCTACAAAATAAATCATCATTATACAATAACTTACCTAATTCCCTTTACCGAATTAACTATTTCAGCTGCTGTCTGGGCTTTCACTGCCTTTCTACACCTCCCTTTCTTCATGTGTTCAATACTTTATCCCTGCAATACTTTATTTTATTATGCATAACTTAATTAATTAGATTTTTTTATTTGCATAAATGGATTTATTTGCTTGTTACCAACATTTGGGGAAGATTTAAAGACTATGGCACCTTGAAAAATATGTTTTCTGAGAAAAATGGTGACATATTCGATACTTATCTTCCTCCGCTGTATATACATAACATATATATACATTTAACATTTATACTATAAATAGTAACATAAATGAGTACACCCCTTACAGACCTCTGTTTTGAATTCAAATATTATATTAATGCTATACAATGAGATATTATTGTATATACATTACATTAGTCAGTACCTGAAACTAGTCTTACACAATAACTTCATTCATTAATTCACTAATTCATTAATAACAATTATTAATCTGGGGTCGACACAGTGGAATGACCTGCCAACTTATCCAGCAAATTTTACGCAGCGGATGCCCTTCCAGCTGCAACACTGGGAATCACCCATACACTGTCATTACTTAAATATCACGGCTATCAGCCATTCAGATTCAAGAACCAGACAGAACGATATATATATATATATATATATATATATATATATATATATATATATATATATATATATACATATATATATACATATATATATATATATACATATACATACACACACACACAGTATGTGCATATATACTACCTGACAAAAGTCTTGTCGTCGATCCCAGTTGTAAGTGCTAGAAATAATAACTTGACTTTTAGTTGATCATTTGGAAAAGCCCAGCCATAAAACATAAACATTATTGAGCATGTCTGGGTTAAGGTAATGGAGGAGGCATTAAAGATAAATTCAACAAATCTTGATGAACTCTAAGAGTCCTGCAAGAACACTTTCTTTTCCATTCCAGATGCCTTTATTAATAAGTTATTTGAGTCACTGCCGAGATGTATGGATGCAGTCCTCCAAGCTCATGGAAGTCATACGCAATATTAACTCTTTTTCCACTGCACCATGACTTTATATTCCATACTGTACATTTTTTTTGTTAAGTGTCAAGACATTTGTCTTCGCAAAGTCAGATCTTACTGTCCTAATTAAATAATAAAAAATCAAGGCATGATCATATTTTATTTTGGTAAAATAAGCGTAATCTAGAGGCCTTGGCCTTTTATATATGCCACTTCTGAAAGCAAATGATAAACTAGAAGTCAAGTTATTATTTGTTGTTCCTAAATCTTACATAATATGTAATACATAAGGCTTTCACTGTCTTCTTTAGTCATATAAGCCAAAGGTGCCAATAATATTGGTGGGCACGATATGTATACAGACAACGATAAAGTTAATAATACACAATAAAACAAACACTCTACACATCTGGTCTCAATAATATGCCAGTGTTTAAACCGCAGCACTGCAGTGTGTGTTTTATAACAGCGTTTGAAATAGAAACATAAATGTGCTTTTGTGAAACATGAGTGTCCTTGCAAATTTGTAATGACTCTCTCATAACCCCCCCACACACAGACACACACAAGCATACATATACACACACACACGCTACTCTTTTCCTCTCCCTCTTCAGTTTGAACAGGCTGAGCTACAGTTGGGAGGAGAAAAGTGTGTATTTATAGAAAAGCAGACTGACTAAAATGGCTGAATAACTGGTTGTGTGGCAAAACGTTATATTTAACGCACCATGATGTCAACACCGGGCTGGACCAATGCCATGCGTTCTCCCTCACTTTTGATCTGCAATATACAGACACACACATATGCAGCAATCAACAATAGATCATATAGAAAAAAAGCTAAACTGATGCATCTGGGGAGGGCAATGTGGTTTGCCGGGCTCACGCGAGGACTAAAAAAAAAAAAAAATAAATATTGCTGTAAATGACTGGAAAACTATTTTTATTTAATTACAGCGCTGGAGATGCTGTCGATGGTGAAGCAGTGAACCCACACTGAGCTATTAGCTAATCTGCGCTAATGCTTGAGGCTCACTGCACTACCATGCAAACAGGTCAACAAATACAGACATGCTGTAAAAATGCCTTAGAACTGTTCTGAGGGCAGCCATTCACCTAAACTATGTTCTAGTTACATATATAATACTTGGAGAGGGACAGGGAGCAGCACTGGATGCGAGATGTGTGGATGTGCCACAGCTCAAGAGACAGCAGATCAACTTATATATGAAGAGTTCAGATGCAAAAACCTCTAAGTGCCATCTGAATTTTTCTCCAAAAATAATCATTTTTCTCAGGCTACTGTGTATAAGTTGAGTAATTTCTCTTTTATGTCAATTTATATGTTATTTCATTGCCTTTAATGAACATAAATATAGGAGTCTCGGAAAAATGCTCACTTTAAAATAAAGTTTCAGATGGCACATAGAGGTTTTTGCATCTGAACTCTTTATGTAATGTGTATTTTGTGTGTATTATTTTAGACCTTAATATGTTTCCCCTTGGTCTGCCACAGTGACCCTTTGCCTGTGTGGGTTTTTATATGACATAACATTGTGGTATGAAATTTTGAGGTACTGCATGTTCTATTTGTTATACTGTTTATTTAGGTTTCAATTGCGATGCTGTTATGTTTCTATGCTTTTATTTTGATCTCTTCATTACTAGTATGTTTGATTGGCATTATTATTAGCTTGTATTTTGCAGTCATGCAAACAGAGTATGTGTATGTGTGTGTGTGTGTGTGTGTGTGTGTGTGTGTGTGTTTTTGTGTGTGTATATATACGTACATACATATACATACACATACATACATACACACACATATACACACACACACTTATATACATATATACATACTCTGTTTGCATGACTGCAAAATACAAGCTAATAATAATGCCAATCAAACATACTAGTAATGAAGAGATCAAAATAAAAGCATAGAAACATAACAACATCGCAATGGAAACCTAAATAAACAGTATAACAAATAGAACATGCAGTACCTCAAAATGAAAAAACTAAAATACTGTGGTTGCAAAAGTGTGCACACCTTTAAAGTAATACAGGGTGGGCCATTTATATGGACACAACTTAAAATAGCAAGAGTTGGTGACATCAACGCCCTGTTTGTGGCACATTTGTAAGGGGGCTTGAAAAAACCTCATGAAAGAATAAAGTTACGTTAAATGGCCCACCATGTACTTTGTTGAAGCTCCATTTAATTTTATTTCAGCAGTCTTTTTGGGTACGAGTCTATCAGCATGTCACATCTTCATTTGGCAATGGGCAACACAGAAACCTTGCATTTTAAGACTTTTTATATCCACTGTATATTTTAGAAATTTAATATATACAGTTGATATCAAAATTATTAGCCCCGCTGTTTATTTATTTTATTTTTTTCAAATTTCTGTTTAACAGAGAGAATATTATTAACGCATTTCTACACATAATAGTTTTAATAACTCATATCTAAAAACTGATTTATTTTATCTTTGCCATGATGACAGTACATAATATTTGACTGAATATTTTTCAAGACACTTCCATAAAGCTTAAAGTGACATTTGAAGGCTTAACTGGGTTAATTAGGTTAACTAGGCTTTGTTCTGCAGACTATCAAAGTATAATATAGCTTAAAGGAGCTAATAATTTTGATCCTAAAATGGCTTATAAAAAATTTGAAACTACTTTTACTCTAGCCAAAATAAAATAAATAAGACTTTCTCCAGAAGAAAAAAATATTATCAGACAAACTGTGAACAATTTCTTGCTCTGTTAACCATAATTTGAGAAATAATTAAAAAAAAGAAAAAAAATTTAAGGGGGATAATAATTCTGACTTCAACTGTGTATTTAATCGCACTGTGTAAAATTACTGACATAGTACTTTTGTTGTAATTAAAAAGAGGTTATTAATCTATAGAAGAGAAAGGGTTATTTCTTTTTCAAACTAACAGTTATTAATAATTAATTCTCAGGTTATAGAGTTCCTAAATTGCCGTATACTTCTCTTAAAACACATACATACTGCACTGTACTCATCATCCCAACGTACTGCAATTGCCAAAAGCTGCCAATTTACATGCATTTTTCCTGCTAATCTTAAAATGACAGAAATAGGCACATGTACATGTAACATCAACAAATATAGATTCACACACATTTAATTGAGTCCCCAAAAAATGAAATCAATTTCATTTCATTAAAATAGTTGCCTCTCTGCTAACATTTGACAAACACTCGCAATGTTCTTCAACTCTCAACAGTTTTTTTATCCCTCTTTTCTTCTGCCCTATCAAAAAGCAAAGAAGCCCTATTTTGCTAAAGAAAAATAGGCTATTACATCATATTACGCATGGTATTGGCATAAAAAGAGCCTGAAATATGTCACATGACGCACTGAAAATCAAGCAAACAGTGAAGTTTCGTGAGTCACATCCCCGAACGTGGAGTATAATAATGTGAACTAAGTAGCCTTGATGGCTCTCATAGAACTTGTAGTAAAGTAGTCCTAAGGCATGTTATCTGTCTGGAACAATAAAAGAGCTGTAGAGTCGAGCAGGAGGGAAAGAAAGAGAAAGAGAGAGAGGGGAAAAAAGAGAGATAGACTCCAACCATCACGCAATCCTTTAAAGTGGAAGATACTGTGGATGTTTTTTAAGGTTTCATGCTGTGAGAGGTGGGGGACAATGTGTGACAGAACACACTAGTGAACACTTCTCCCCCTTTTAATGTGATTTGATGACATGTAATATATGCATTTTATTTATTAGATTTCTTTGAGATTTATTAGGTCGTGTTTAAGGAGTTTTATTCTATAAATATGTTAAAATTAATGGAAATTTTTAAATAAAAATACTGTCATTTAGAGCTTTTTTTCCCCCAGAAATCGACAGTTTTATGTACTTCTTTTAACTAGCTGTATTGAAAATCAAGGTTACCACTCCACCAAATGTTGATTTTTGTTTCTGTATTTTATTTTTACTATATTTTCTTGTTACTTTATCTTAAAAATACTCAAAATGCACTCAAAAGTCATTTTTATTATTACTAAAACATTGATTTATATAAAACTTCTCTCTGCCACTAGAAACATCATATATTAAGAAACACAAGCCTTCCTAAAGACGACAAAAACAAACATTACATAAATAAAAGTGGTCATCTGCTTTTAAACATATGCATTCAATAAGTGTAAATCCTGGCTCTAAAATCTAATGCTGTAAAGAGAACTGTGACGAAGTAGGCATTGAAGCAGGAGAAAGAAGATAAAACCTGGTGTCTGGTTAGCATGTGTGTCGCATCCGGTGTTCCTGTATGACCAATTCTTTGCAAAGAATAAAATCTTTTTTGGAAGTAAACCTTGTAAGACTTTGTCTCTTGATCAGTAAGAGTCTTATTTATCTGAAATTGCCATGATATAATGCATTAATCTTATGAAGCATACGAGTCAAAACACTGAAAACTTTAATGTGGAGGTAAAAATAAGCTGTCTATTAGCAGTCGGACATAAATAACAGTGTTACTTTCATCCCCACAGGAACTCTTGCCATTTAAATCTGATTTACTTTTAAACCGAAAGACTGAGGGACGTGTTATTGCTCTAAATAACCTGTAGATCGATCATTACTGTGATGCATGGAAAGTGAAACTCAACTTGTAATGAGGCAAAAAAAAAACCACAACAATAATTTACTTTATGCACTTAAAACACATAACTGTGAGACATGATCCAGAAATCAGCTCATATTTGGCAGCTCCATCAAGGGTTGCATGCTGAATGTGCTGTTATACCCTGTAAATCAAATGTCGTCAGAGCTTCGGGAAAATTGCTTTGTTACTTTCATCCGACGTTAAGTTCGTCCCCGCTCTCTCCTACTGTTTATTTATTAAAGCAACTGATAAAAAAAAAATACCTCAGCGATTTCTAACAACGCTATCGTCATGAGCAAATCACAGTACTTCACTCTGAAACACACAGTCCATTCACATAACGCAATATCACATTTTCAGACACTGAATTAAAAAGAAAGTTGCAAGCCAACTGCTGAGCAAACACCATTTCATGTACTCGTCAATTCCATTTCTCAACTTGCATTTGGCACTTGCCACTTTTTAAAATGGAAGAAAAGCACACAATTTCATAGGCTGGCCCATCTTTTTGCCTTTTTTCTTAAGCTATTCGATCATTTACAAGTCACAAGTGTTACGAGAAAGAAAGAGGAATCAAGAGAGAGAGAGGGAGCAGTGATGAGAGATTACAAGACGTGAGAGAAAGAGAGAGCTGCTGAATACACACAGAAAGACACTGGTGCTATTTTTAAGCCGGTGCGACTGAAATATGTAGGGAATCAGATCTGAGAATAATCTTCCATTATGCATGCATGCGCAGAATTCTCTATGAAGCAAAACACTGCAAAAAAAAACAAAAAAAAGCTGCATTTTACACACTCAGTTGAAGCATGTGACTTCACTACGCTGCACGGAGCGAAAACAAAGCCGAATCGAGCCTATGGGACCCTGATGTGCTGATCAGAGGGGCCTCAAATATCTCTATAGAACACACACGCACACACCTAGATAAAACAAACCCCTACAGACGAGCTGTAATGATGTAGAGCTGACAGGAATAGACTGAAAACTGCCATCTTGAGGTACAGCTGAGTCTTTCTTAAAGGGATAATTCACCCCAAAATGAGAATGTATTCATTTTTTACTCTCTTTCTCTCAAGTGATTCGAAAATGTGTTTCAGTTTTTTTTTTTTTTGGTTTCTGTTGAATACAAAATAAGATATTTTGAAGAATGTTAAAAAAACGGTAATCATTGACTTCCATAATGTTGTTTTTTTCTTGCTATGGAAGTCAATGGTTACTGGTTTTTAACATTCTTCAAAATATCTTATTTTGTATTCAGCTAAATAAAGAAACTATATTAAGTTTGAAATTAGTGAAAGACGAGTAAGTGATGACAGCGTTATTTACATTATAGTTAAAAACAGGACAGTAAGTTTGATTGGAGGAGTCAGAGCTCAATATGCTGGAGTGCAAACGTGCAGTTCTTTAATTTACTGACCACAGAAACATAAACTATGTTAAAAAACGTTTGTGTTTTTTTTTATATCATGTTTAAGCACACCTATTCTCTAAAATATAATACTTTATTAAATGTATTTTTTTATAATTTCAGTGAGTCAAGAATAGTTGAAAAATCATGTTAAAAGAGAGATACTAGTGTAATTTTTATTATTCATTCATTTTCCTTCAGATTAGTCCCTTTATTCATAAGGGTTACCACAGTGGAATGAATTGGCAACTTACCCAACACATGTTTTACACAGTGGATGCCCTTCTAGCTGCAACCCAGTACTGGGAAACACCCATACTCTGTCACATGCACACTCGTCCACTACGACTAATTTAGTTTATTCAATTCACCTATACCACATATCTTTGGAAAACGGTATGTATCTCGTGCAGACAACTTGTTAAAGCAAAATCATTCGAATTCGTACGAATTGGCCACTAAATCAAAAAGTTACGAATAGCATCGCATTGGACTTTCACGTGTGCATGAGATAATATGTCATACTTATGTTGTGTGCACATGAAAGGCTTTATTATTGTCACTTAAGGGGCTCCGTAATATTTAATGTCTGGTTAATATTTTCCTATTATTTCAAATGCTTAACTTCAGTAACAAAAATATACTTAGTTTTATGTTTTATTCATGATAATCATAATATATATAATCATTATATATATATATATATATATATATATATATATATATATATATATATATATATATATATAGTTTCTAAAGAGACACATAAAACTAGGAATGATGGTGTGAAAATACTTGTTTAACTTTATAAGATATACAGTATTCATAGCTGGTATTTTAAAATGCAATATAATATATCACAATACTATTATTTATTGTATTTTGATCAAATAAAAATATATTATTAAAGTATACAGAAATCAAAACATGCCCGCACACACACACGCACACAAGCACACAAACAATAATACAAGTGTATTCTTCAACAAATTGCAAAGTCCAAATCAAAGCATGATCAACCTCAAAGGTTCCTTATTACAGAAAAAAAAGCCTTTAAGCTGCTATCAGCAACCACTGAAAATGCAGAGTCAGATATCAGTGACTGCTCTCCAAATCCCATCATTCCCCACTCTGGCCTGAATCCCTGACCTCAGATACCTGTAAAACAAACCTGGATTTCACTCACACACACACTTATGCACGAAAGAAGTGATAAGTACTCAGTTATAGAAGATGAAGGAGATAAACAGAGATTAGCGGCAGGCAGATAAACTCAGGCTAACATGCTAAAAGGCATGACCTGAAATTGCACATTTAGAACTGTTAACAATCAGTCAATGGTTATTTTAAAAATGTAATTGTGTTTTTAAAAGAAGCATACTCTGCTCACTAAGACTGCATTTATTTGATCAAAAAGACTGTAAAACTGTGAAATAGTATTACAATAAAAAAAAACTATTTCCTAATGAATGAAATGATGTTGAATGCTAACGTTTTTTGGCACCATCTAGAAATCCCTGTAATATGATAATCTGCTAACAAGAAACAATGGTTTTCTATTGTTTTTTTACTTGTTGTAAAGTGTTGGACTGCTTTTTTTTGGAAACTGTGATACAGGACCTCTAGAGAGAGAATTAAATCGATTAAAAAAAATCTTTATAATGAATATTTATTAAATGCAAAGTTAATATATTACAATATATATGTACATATTTGTACGGCTGATGGTTATGAAAGGCCAATTTTACAATATTTTAAAATAAAAGTTGTATATTACATGTTTTATGTGTGTGTAATTCAAACATGAACATATAATTTGCATGCCATATACATTAGATTTCTATGAGGATTTATTCATCCAGGACAAAATAAAACATTTAAAAGTAAAAGGTAATAAATAAATAAATAAATGAATAAATAAATAAATAAAATGTCCAGGAGTAAAAGTAAAAACATTTATGAATAAATAAATAAATAAATAAATAAAATGTCGAGGAGTAAAAGTAAAAACATTTATGAATAAATAAATAAATAAATAAATAAAACCAAATGTTTAAGCGTAAAATAAAAGATATTTATGAATACACAAATACATAAATGAATAAATACATAATCAAAACAAATAAATAAATGAATAAATAAATAACACATAAACAAACAATCTTTAAGAGTAAAAGTAATGACCTTTATGAATAAATAGTAAATGAACAAATAAAATCTTTATGAGTAAAATTGAAGACATTTATGAATAAATAAATACATATTAAATAAATAAACAAAAATAAATCAAATGTTTGTGTAAGGTGTAAAATTAAAAATATGTATAAATACATAATAAATAAATAAGAAAAATGTTTAAAAGTAAAAGACATTTATAAATGAACAAATAAAATGTTAAAAAGTAAAAGAAGACATTTACAAATTAATTAATTAAATGTTTAAGAGTAAAAGAAGACATTTATAAAAAATAAGTATATAAAATTTTTAAATGTAAAGTAAAAACATTTATGAATAAATACATGAATAAATAAATAAGTAGTTTAAAAGTAACAGTGAAGATATTTATAAATAAATAAACAAACAAACAAATAAATAAATAAATAAAATGTTTAAAAGTAAAAGTAAAGACATTTATGAATAAATACATGAATAAATAAATAAATAAATAAATAAATAGTTTAAAAGTAACAGTGAAGAAATGTATAAATAAATAAAAAATAAATAAATAAATAAATAACGTTTAAAAGTAAAAGAAAACATTTATAAGTAAATAAATAAAATATTTAAGAGTAAAAGTGAAAACATTTATAAATAAATAAATAAAATGTTTAAAAGTAAAAAAATGAAGACATTGTAAAAAAATTGTAAAAATAAATAAATGTCTAAAAGATGTCTTAAAGAAAAGACATTTATATATAAAAATAAATAAATAAAAGATTTAAGAGTAAAAGACATTTACGAATAAATAAATAATAAATAAACAAATACAAAATATAAAAATAAATAAATTCTGATGTATGTTTTGAACTGTCTTTTGATAAACTTTCCTATAAAGTGAAGTGTACAACAATTTCCACTATGAAGCACAGAGCAACATTGCAGTATGAGTCAGTACAAATAATAACTGATCATAAAAGAACAGCAAATCTGCATATTATAATGATTTCTATAGGATGATGTGAGACTGAAAACTGCAGTAATAATACAGAAATTTAACATTGAATCACAGGAATAAATTACAACTTAAACCACATTCAAAAAGAAAATAGACGTTTTAAATTGTAAGAAGTTTTCACAACTGTAAAATCTTATTCAAATAAAAGCAGCCTTAGAAAGCAGAATAATGTTATCTAAATATAATCTTTAGCAAAAAAAAAAGAATTCCTTTAGTGCTAATGTGCATACAGTATGTGTGTGATTGAGCAGTGTGGTTGATATGGTTGCTGAGCTGGTGTGTGAGCGTCAACAGTGTTAATTACATAATGAAGCTAGTGTTATTGCTGCAGGGAATGAGAGGGCAAATTTAGCTTCTTTAAGACGGAGAGGAAGGAATAAAGTCACATCTCTCCGCACACATCAATGCAATCGCAGAGTAGTACACAAACACAGTGTGTATCTGAGCTCATTAGCAGCTGAGTATATTTGTGACTGTGTGAATCAGATGTTTGGGCCTATAGCAGAAGACACACTCATGAAAGTGTAAGGCTCAAACTTCACAAAACCACACACAACCAACACACGTGCAGGGAACTACTGAATGCTCTGTCAAGTTTGTGAATATGAATCTTTTACCTCAGCTGGAATTATCACAAATAACACACACAGCTTGAACTATAGGAGACAAAACACAAAACACACTGTTGGGTAGAAAGTACACTTTATTTTGATGTGCTGTTTGTTGATAAATAATTAAAAATAAATAAATAAATAAATAAATAAAATGTTTAAGTGTAAAAATTAAGACATTTATGAATACACAAATAAATAAATGAATAAATGAATAAATAAATAATATATAAAATAAATAAATAAATGAATAATAAAAAATGTTTAAGAGTAAAACTGAAGACATTTATGCATAAATGAATGAATAAATAAAATGTTTAAAAGCTAAATTTAAGACATTTATAAATAAATAAATACATAAATAAAATGTTCAAAAGTGAAAACATTTATGAATAAATAAATAAATATTGAATAAATAAATAAATATAAAAAAATAAAATGTTTTTATTTGATTTATTGTCTGATTTATTTATTATTTGATTTATTTGATTTTGATTTATTTATTGTCTGTTTGTTGAATTTAAGTTGCAACTAATTCACATTAGATTATAAGTAGACTGTTAGGTTGAGGTTAGGGTTTGTCTAAGTTGATATGTTCTTTCAAAGTTTCTTCTAGTCGGTTTAATGTCTGTTGAAGGAGCAGTATCAACATTAAGCAGACAGTCTACTAATATTTGAATGGAACATCAAAATAAAGTGTTATCAGAAATTAAATAACATTTGTGCTGTAGAGAGACTGATCACGTGCACTGATGATCCTCACAAGTTAAAAAAAAAACAGTGATACAAGAGTGAATTAAGTGTGAAACCCCTTTCTGCTAAGAGAGAAGCTATGATGTGAAATTGAAATAAAAAATAGTGACACTGTGAGATATTATGAGACAATTCAGTGCCATGTAAAATTGCAACTATGAGACAATCTGATGTTAACTAGATATAGAGTACATGCACTCTTATTGAATAGGGACACATTCGACTGATCAAAAATGACCACTAAACGCTTTAAATGCTGTTATTTAAGCTCTCATCAGTTTTCACAAAAGAAATTGGCAATTTCTTTGACATTGATAATCAAGTTTTGTTTACATCTTTGTAGTATTGAATCAGCTTATTAGAATTATTTCTAAAGAATCACGTGGCGTAGCGGCTGCTGAGATTCAGTTTTATTATCACACTTAATCTTAATTAATTGAAAAATGCAGCTTTAAAGATCGAGCCTATTGCATATTGTTCATCCCATGGTTTTTGAAGCGTAAAGCATCAACATATTTGGTAACATTTTAGTTTAGGTCATGATTCATGCTATTAACTATTGGTTTGCTACCTGCCTGTTATTAAGACTTTAACTGTTTATTAGTAGTTATAAACTTTGATCTTAATCTGCATTCCTAATTCTACCCTAAACCTAAACCCAACTACTACCTTCTAATTATTAATAAATGATTAATTAGTAGTTTATTAAACTAGTAGTGTTAGTTAATGGTTTGTTCAAATCGTGACCTAAACTAAATTGTTACCAAACATTTTTTCCAAAAATACTACTTAAACCTTTCTATTTACTAATTTTGAGCGATTTGTTTCAGCAAAGCCTAAAATTGCATGGCCATATGACAAGTTAAATTTCCAATCATTGCCTTAGCATACAAATTACAGCATGTCTAGTCATTTTTGGGTATCACTTAAAAACTATCCATATGCAAAACATCCAATCTTAGGTACATCACTGTTGTGTAAACAATGTGATATCAATCGATAGATACTGTACTGTGCAAAAGTCTTAGGACATTAGTATTTAGGTTTTATAAAATACCACACTGTGAAGAATTTTATGATCAAATAGTCCTGACAGCACATGTTTTTAGGTTATTGAACTAAATTAATCATGCTCTAACTTAATTTTATAAGTTAGGCACGCTGTTTTAAATCAGTTTAACATAATATAAGTTCAAAAGACTCATGAGGTTAATTTGATTCAACTTAAAAATTTAAGGCAACCAGGATTTTGTTACAGTGTAGGTTTTAAGTCAGTTATTTCTATAGTTAGCTGTAATTAGTTAGAAACATCCATTTATAAACATTATTTTTGCTAATAATTGTAAATAGTCCACTGAAATTGTTGCATGCAGATGTCAGACAGCAGGCAGTTAGATACAGAGATCTGATCTCACCAACATCAAGAAAAAAACAGAAGAAGTTTAACGAGACTAAATCCAGGAGCAACTGTTGCAATGTCTCCAAGACACTTGAGTTGATTGAGTAGTAAATGTAAAAGAAGTAGGGGCGAGGCTTCATTTTGGCACACCTCCTTTGATCTTATACTGACAGCAAACTAACGGTTGGATAGGTGGGCTAGGCATATTTGACACAAGCTGTCAAGCAGACATCATCAGAGAAGGACTGCCATTCAAGAGCAGAAGCAAATGGTCAGATTTTGATTAAAGATTATCAAAACAAGCAGCTTTTGTTGAGTGGATTAACTTGCATGGATTAACTGTTCACTTTAAGGCCAACAATGCACACTAATAGCAAAAATAACATATAAACTGATATTTTCACCAAAAGATAAATGTAACTTATTTACAGCCATTTTTTCTGGCAAAAATCCAGTATTATTTTTGCACTGTACTGTAGATATATAGAGCTGAAGTCAGAATTATTAGCCCCCCTGTTTATTTTTTTTCCCCAATTTTTGTTTAATGGAGAAAATACTTTTTCCAACCCATTTCTAAACATAATAGTTTTCATAACTCATTTCTAATAACTGATTAATTTTAGCTTTGCCATGATGACAGTACATAATATCTGACTAGATATTTTTCAAGACACTTCTACACAGCTTAAAGTGACATTTAAAGGCTTAACTAGGTTAATTAGGTTAACTACACAGGATAGGGTAATTAGGCAAGTTATTGTGTAACGATGGTTTGTTCTGACCTTAAAATGGTCATAAAAATGCTTTTATACTAGCTGAAATAAAACAAATAAGACTTTCTCCAGAAGAAAAAATATTGTCAGACATACTGTGAAAATTTCCTTGATCAGTTAAACATAATTTGGGAAATATTTAAAAAAGAAAAAATTATTAAATGGGGGGCTAATAATTCTGACTTCAACTGTACATCAGTCTATTGTATTGGATCAATAAGCGCTGTGCATGCAGAGCACTGTAAGTTGATGGAAAATGAAAGCTTCTTGGCAAGTGAGTGTCTTGGGCGCGAGTGTCTTTAGGGACGTCTTCATTAAGCACATGACATATTGGGGCTCTCCAGACCCGCTCAGTCTGTGTGTATCTGCGAGAGGAGGGTTTCGCTCTCTTGTGATACAGTAATTACCATCTGCAGAAAGAGTCGACACTGTTCAGATGCTGGAGGAGTCGAGGGAACGGGTCTCTCTCCCCTAGTCCAACAGCAATTTACTCATCCGCCTCTACCTCTCCTCCTGCTTCTGTCACCCAATCTATTTCTATCTCTTCCCCTCCATCTCTCGCTCCAAATAAGCTGTCGTATCCGTTCACTTTTCATCATTCCAGTGCACAAGGGCTTTATCTCTAATTTATGGCCCCTCGGAAAATTCAGTTTTTTCCAAATACTTCAAGTGTTTTGCTCCATCAATAGGAGCACCTTTTGGCTTTGTTTTCTGCAAATATTTAATCTGTTAGATTTTATCGGAAGCATTTCACCGACAGGGGTGTCTCCTTGGTAAGGTTTAATCAAACATTGTAAGAGATAAATCTGCCTTGCTCAAACTCTAGAGATATAAAGTAACGAAGTAGAACAACTTCACTACTGTACTTAAATACTAAAAGGCTGTATCTGTACTCTACTGGAGTATTGTTTTTGTCTCCTACTTCCACTTTTACTTCAGTACATGTTTTCGATGAGTTTAATACTTCAATAGATTTTTTTATGTGCTGCATCGTTAATCATTACAATTATTAAAATGTTACGAATTATTCCAAACCCACATTATCACTGCCAGAGCAACAGATGGCTCTGTCACAGGTTAAAGTAAGCTGCCTGCCTGCATTAAAATTACTTTAGTTTGTTATCGACATGGAAAACCCAGAAATTCCACTTTCAATTCCTTCACTTTCAACTGTTCGTGGCTATGAGGAAGAATATATATATATATATATATATATATATATATATATATATATATATTTTTTTTTTTTTTTTTTTTTTTTATTTATTATTATTTTATTTTTTTAAATATTTCCCAAATTATGTTTAACAGATCAAGGACATTTTCACAGTATGTTTAATATTTTTTTTCTTCTGCAGAAAGTCTTATTTGTTTTATTTTGGCTAGAATAAAAGTAAGTTTTTATTAAAAAAAATTTAAAAATAAACATTTACATTATTGAAAAAATATATAGCTTGAAGGAGCTAATAATTTTGACCTTAGTATACAAAACAAACCATCGCTATACAATAACTTGCCTAATTACCCTAACCTGCCTAGTAAACCTAATTAAGCGTTTAAATGTCACTTTAAGCTGCATAGAAGGTTCTTGAAAAATATATAGTCAGATATTATTTACTGTCATAATGGCAAAGAGAAAGTAAAGTAGTTATTAGAAATGAGTTATTAAAACTATTATGTTTAGAAATGTGTTGAAAAAATGTTCTCTCCGTTAAACAGACATTGGAAGAAAAATATACAGGGGGCTAATATTCAGTGGGATAATAATTCTGACTTAAATCTTAATAGACTTAATATATATATATATATATATATATATATATATATATATATATATATATATATATATATATATATATATATATATATATATATATATATATATATATATATATATATATATATATATATATATATAAATCTTAAGCCATGTTTCTTTTCGTTCTGCTTAATCACGTGCCCAAAAAAGATATTTGAAATAAACAAAACAATATTATGTCTTTTGACTTTCTCTTTTGTCTCTTTTGGTTTTCTTTAATAACTAAATTACACAATACTTGTACCTTTGCTTTCAGTATTTGAATAGTAAATTAAGTTAAATAGTAAATTAAGTAAAAAACATGTTGAATACTTTAGCACTTCCACTTAAGTGTGGTTCTTAAAGAGCACTTTTATTTCTACTCATATCACTTTTTGATAGAACACTTGTAGTTTTATTTAAGTCTGGGTCTCTAATACTTTATACATCTCTACCAAACTCATATCAATGTTTCAGCATCATTGGATCTAGACGTATTTTTTTTCTCCGTTCATTTTCCCATAGGGATTTAAAGTAAGGCGTTTATCTTTGAGTGTATATGGCAACTAAGCTATGAGAGGTCAATCAAAGTGAATCATTTGGCTTTGAAGCAAATGCAAGGCAAATATAACAAATAAATAGGAAACTGTTCTGACATCATGGCTCATTTTTATTATCTTATGCAAAACATATTGTATAAATGATATTTTATTTTAGATGCTTTTATACAGCAATGTAAAAAAGTGTCTTCCAAACTTAAAATGGTTTTTAAAATCCAAAATCAAACAAAAAGAGCTCAGGGGTAGCTTAAATAATGTGTTGGTGCTCT